>NC_072454.1:20329417-20629417 GCF_027596085.1 Anoplopoma fimbria
GTTTTGTTTGGGCACTTTGAAATGTGTGAGTGCAAACACGTGGCAGTTTTTGCTTGACTGAATTGCTGTTCATAGACGTCACATTTTATCTGCCAAGGGTCAATTGGTGCATACTGTACGTTCTGTATGTGTGAGGATGTGCGCCATATGATAGGGCAGGTGGTATGTGGACTTTAGGTTTGCAGTGTAGGCCAGTACATGCAACATGAACTGTGACCTGGACACCATGACCTGCAAGTACAGAGAGAAACACATGCAGAAAATAGACTGGTTTACAAGGTTTACATGGTCCAGCAGACATGTAATAATGACATTTATTTGTGTCATGTTGTGTTGTGATGAATGTTCAGTCCAACATTCACTCTCCTTTTAGATCTGTTTTAGTCTCAACCAACACCTGAATCTCTTCAGCTGCTAAATGCTCCACTAAACCACTGTTGTTGTTCTGTGATAACTGTGTGTGGGTTCATCAGTACCAGTCTTATTTTATATCACATATATGCTTTTGCCAAACCAAAATAATTGTCTATTTATTGCCGTGTGACATTACCTGAAGCGTTCTCAAGCTATTTCCTTAGAGGCTTCAGTTTACTGAACATATTGAGCCTAGATTTTCGGGTGTCGGTCCACCATGTTTTTTACATACATATTTAGCATACACAGAGTTTTACAAGATACTTGCTCCATGCCGGACTCTTATATCAGACAAAAAATCTTACTTGTCTTTGTTTGAACAACACATTTCTTTAGCATATGACTGCGTCCTGAGTCAGAGTACTCATAGCTTCTGCTCTCAATCATACAGCTTTGAAATTCTTGATAAGGTTGAGCCTTGCTCTTTTATAAACAATTTCTGTTTGTGAATGGTTAGATCTTCTTAAATCCTGCCCAATAGGTGAACATGTTTTAACTTTAAAATGATCATTTCACATGCTGAAGAGTAAAATCTTGCAGTTGTCGTATTTTGCGTTGAGGTATTGGCCAAAATAAGAAACATCACAAACAAGTAGCATTTATGTATCGATGGAAAAGATCCCTGACCACTGCTGCAAAGCCTGTTTAGACGGGGAAGTTCACCCATAATTATAACACACACACACACACACACACACACACACGCATCCCTAAGGCCTGTAAGCGGTGTAACTTACTGTTCCTACCTTTGGCTATATATCTCCCTCTCCTCAGCCTCTCTCCAGGCTGTTTGTGGCAGCGTTTGCTGCATTAAAAATGAGCGCCGTTTGGCTTGGAGCAACAATATTGGCCACCTTCTTTTCTTCCTACGCTTCTAATCTCTATGTAAACACAGAAATCAGCTCCCAGCTCACTCTGGTGGATGCAGGGCCAGCAGTGATGTCCCACTGTGATACATCCCTCTAAAGCCTGGATTATAAGTTTGGAGGCATGGGGCATTTAGGGAAGGGGAGTTAAGTTGGAGTTGGAGCTGTCATCTCTTCGGTGTATTAATACCTGAGGAAAAAAGAAAAGACAGGTTGGTCTCAGGTTGGTTGGAATCTAGTTGGTTTCTATGAATCTGGTCGGATTTAGCAGGAGCATGCGCGGAGAGAAAGCTGTACTTGTTCAGGCAAAACAAATGCGTTCACTCCACAAGAGAAATAGAACAAATGAGAGAGACAAATCAGTTTATTTACATTAATGGGAGGGTGGCAGTGCTTAACTTCCATAAAATCCACAAGAACTGACAGAAACCCACAAGAAAAAGAAAAGAAATGCGCCAGAGGGAAACATAATCCCAAAAAATGAGAGACAAAGATAAAGTGGAATAAAGAGAAGAGAATAAAAAGATATCTGAACCAGGCTGAAAGGAGCGCGTTGTGATGTGACCCGTGTACGGCTCTGTGTACACATAAAAGCATCTGTCTTCAAAGACATATTTAATGTATGTGTGTGTGTGTGTATTTATCTGTGAATGATCTATGGTTTGTGTTTACTGTGCCATATTTCGGCCTGGCCTGCCGTCACTGGCGTATGAATGATAAATTGCGGATGTCCATCGGATTCACCCAAGCACCTGTGGTCTCTCGCTCCCCTGGCCGTGTGGCAGGAGAGCAGAATAATATGAAAAAATAGGCAAAGTGAGGGATAAACAACAAAAAAGGCCTCTTAGGGATGGACTTTTATTTCTCCAGGGCTTGTTCAGGATGAAAGATTTGTTTTAGGGATATTTCCTCTTTTTTTAATCCTTATTGTGGGCCTGTTTTTGTGAATGCTTTGTTGAATCAGCCAATCACTATCATCCACCTCTCTTTAGGTGGATATTTGTCTGGTTTTAGAAGATAACAAAGGGTAGTTTGGTATTTTCACATTGTCAATTCATTAACCAATCCTTTTTCTCAATTTGTCCATTATTTTTTTAGTCAACCAAATAATAGTAATAATAATAATAATAGTAATCATTATAAAAAAAAAGTATAGCGCTTTAAAAGCTACTCAAGGGCACTGTATATGGTAAAAACTGAAACAATAATAGCAATAATAATATAAACAAGGCAGAGAGATGACTTTATAACAGACAAGATGTCAAAAGGCACACAGGCGATCGCTCTGAGCAAAAGATCATGTCTTCAAATTGTTTGTTTGGCCGACCAACAGTCTAAACTCAAAGATGTTAACTTTTTTGATTATCGAAGACAGAAAAAAGATTCTCCAATTTGAGGACCAAGAACTGGCGGAATGGGACAGTTTTACTGGACAAACGTCTTTGAACAATCAATCGATTATTGCAAATGATGGCATATCCATTTTATACGGATCAACAAATCTAATAGTTCTCATAGTTTCAGCTCATTGATAATTATTGGTAAGTCAGACATGGTACATAAACACAACCTTTCTCTCTCTCTCTCTCTCTCTCTCTCTCTCTCTCTCTCTCTTATGCTCTCTACCTTGCTCGCCCTCTGTCTCCTGTTAATCTGTAATCACAGAGGAAAGCTCTTGGACTCTCAGTCATCAGTTTATCTTCTAACTGCCGTTATCAGTTGCTTATGAAGTTCTGTAACTGCAGATAGGAGAGATCTCAGCTTCCCTCGGGACCCCAGGCTATTGTGTGACTGGTGAATGGAAACGCAGATTCAGATCACAAGGTTTTATAATCCGTGAGATTCTTGCTTTAGAGTCTAAGAATTAAAATAGAGAAAAAAAAAAAAAAAAAAACAGAGATGGAATCATTGTTGTGTTTGATCTGGGGAGCAGACATTTATTTCAATAGAAGTGTCCTTTTAAATAAGATTAGAAGCACATGGATTGTGTTTTAAGGTGAATGCTCCCTGTGGCCCGTTCTGCTCCTTTTGGACATAACGCTGATTATTGTGAGAGCAAATGAAGGAATGAGTCCATGCCAGCAGCCAAGCAAAAAAACAAAAGAGGAGAGAAGTCTGTTAATGTTCTGTTGTTTCCTGTGTGGATAATATGAAGCTAAGAAATCAGAACATTTGTGTTTTTGAGGTCACACTCCAATTCACACAGACTGCTCAAAGAACTCACACACACTTCCATACTCTGCATTACCTCAGCCTTTTCTCATACTCTTTTTCATCTCCTATTCTCTGTTGAAACCAATGATTCGTTTTGTCTAAATTCCTTCAACTTTGTGGTATATTCCCTCATATTCTCTGAGTGGACCGGCAAAATGAAAGGATAAACTCTCTGTCACCGGGGAAATATTGCCTTCTATGCTACTACCTATCATAGACTGTATCTAAGAAGTGGAAGTAGTAATTGTGACATCACTCATTGGTTTGTGGACTGATGTTATGAAGCCTAGTGTTCGCTGATTTCGCCGACGCCATCTTGGAATACGGCTGTCGCCATGTTTTTTATTTTATTGCAACCGATTAAAGGAAATTACCATATTTGGAATGCCGAGGAGTGACGTAGAGACTCCGTATACGGCTCTGATAGGGCAGCGACCTGTCAATCACTGTGTAACCCCGCCCTAAAGCATACCCTGCTTTATGGTCTATTTGACTCTAAATGGACCATAATTTACTAAATGAACATCATGCTGTATTGAAAAAGACTTGAAACCAGAGATTGAGATCATAAACTCATGTTCACTTCTACATCGGCTTCAGTCGGCAGAACTGGAGGTTGGCGCCTGCTACCACTACTACTACTACTACTACTACTACTACTACTACTATTACTACTACTAATACTACTACTATTACTACTGACAATTTTATTAGTCACCCTCAACATTTGTTGCGTTAGGGTTTCAGAATGATGAAGACAGTTGGAGAACAATTCGATCAGAAGGATGTAGGCTGTACAGGATTGATTTATTGTTTACTTGGCAACTATCGTGTTTCTCACAAATTATATACTTATTCTAAGCAAGTCTTTTATCAAAAGGCTTGAAAAATATAGAATTGGAGAAAAGATGAAAAGCTTGTTATAGGTTTGGGCTGAGCCCGGATGTTTGCATCGTCTGGCTCTACCCCTGCATTGAAATTTGTGTTCTTCGAAATGAAGTATCTGCAATGGTCTGGTGCCGGAGTTATGTTTTGCAGAAATAATTTGTCAGCTCTGTAACACCTGAACTTTCTCAGTGTGTGTGTGTGTGTGTTTGCATGTCTGTCATCGTACACGGCTGCGTTCTGTTGACCACAGAAGCCTTCATAGTGTCACCGCTCGCCTTTGGCCTCCTCCACCTTCTGGATTCCTGTCTCAATTTCTCCTAGTTTTTCTTTTCAGTCTCTCCCTCAATGACTCTCTCTCTCTGCTGTGTTTGTGTGTTCTCTCGGCCCTCTTGTCTCAGTAACAGTAAATACCCTTGCTACCTGACACAGATCCACCTTTCTACTTGACCGCGTACACAGAAAAGGGCAGATGTGTGTGTGCCAGTGTATTCTCCAGTGACCCTCTGCCCTCTGGTTTAAAGGACCGAGTGAACACACACACACACACACACACACACACACACACACACACACACACACACACACACACACACACACACACACACACACACACACACACACGCTCACTCTCCCTCAAGCAGCCCCACTTTCTCTGAGATAAAACACAGGTTTAATCTTTGACACCGTGTCCAAACTGGCCTCTTTGCAGGTGAGGAGAGCCTCCTGGGGAGTGAGTGAGTGAGTGTGTGTGTGTGTGTGTGTGTGTGTGTGTCTGTGTGTCTGTGTGTGTTTGTGTGTGTGTTAGTATCGGCCTGACCTAAATGTGGAGGACAATAGCCTGGAGGCTGTGTGTGTGTGTGCACATGTTGTACAGTACGTGTTTTCTTCAATGTCTGCTTCTACTTTTTTCAGCATCCATTTTTTCTATAGTCTGAGATGCAGCTGTGTTACATATTGACTTATTTAATTTTCAGAATTTAGATTGCATCAGGTAGTCAGTTTGTCCTCAAATCAGTGTATCAGAGTTGGTTTATCAAAGATGTAAGAAAGGAAACACATTTTCTTATTTCCCTCTTGTTATCTCTGCAGATGGCCTTTAGTGTAGTTTCTCTAGTTTGTTTCCTGTTTAGTCCTGTCTTTTTCTCAGACAGATATCCTTAGACCAACGTGATCTCAAATAAATACAGGAAATTACCACAACCCCTTAAAAGTGCATTACGTGGTGGGGGCTCGTTGTGTGTCAAAACAACATGTCGGTTTGGTTTAAAGTCCAGTTTTCTTTTACCATAATAGATGCTTAGAAATGGCATTTTATGCCTCCAGCGTCTGTGAAAATCCCAGAATTCCTGTTTCTATTGCAGCGCTCTGTGATGATGGTGATGTTTCAATTGGAGATATTGACCTTTTCGGAATATTTACCATGTAATGCAATTAAAGCACTAATGGATTTGGCCCACTGATCTTTTTATGCACTGTGTCAGCGGGCCAGTAAAACATTGCTGGCTTTATTACAACACAGACACACACACACTTACACACACCAGGCAGACCAGTCGGGCCCTGTGCTCATTTGCGTGTGTATGTTAAACATCTATAATCCTCCCTCCCATGTGCAATCGCATGCGGGCTCCAACGCACATGCACGCGTGCACACACAGTCGCAAACACACACGCATGCACACAAGACCCCTTGTGAGTGTGCGTCTGCCAAGTCGGACGGCAGGCTGCCAGCAAAAAAAAGGGGGCTGTGATTGGGGTGAAGGCTCATCTGCTGGAGTTAGCCACACACACACACACACACACACACACACACACACACACACACACACACACACACACACACACACACACACACACACACACACAGACACACATTTAGAAACACACACACATATGTACTGACCCAGTAGCCACTTAGATTAACGGGGTTAATTAGCTCAACACCGCCCCAAACCCTATGAGGGGGGGTCTCAGGCCGGGGTTACAGCAGTGCTAGCTGTTTCCGTGTGGAATGCTAATGATTGTAGCTGCTGGGGTCAAACTGGTGTTGAGAGCTGCAGTCTGCTAGTGAAAATGAGCTGCACTACTAGCACTATGGCTGACTTTAGCTTGTCACAGACGGGTCGGTCGGCCAAAAATATATATTTAGTTGTTTTTGAATGTAATTTCCAGAGACATTTCATTTTTAAAGACGCACGACACTCATATATGAAAAATGTCATCTGTGGCTCTGGAGGAGTTTTGTCAAGACTGAGAACATAACCACCAATGATGACATCAGCGTGATCTTGAGTCTGGCTTGAGACATTTGACAGGAAACCTAAGTTGTTAAGTGAAGGTCTGGATTTTGACAGGGCGTTTAACAGGCAGAAGGTGCTTTTCAGGTGAATCATTGGAGTTTTTCAACCTTGATCCATTCTCTGGACAAAGTCTGAATATTTAGTTTCTGCTGTTTTTGATTCTTTTTTAAAAATGTATTTCTCGTAAGTCCCCCAACTTTATGAAAGTGACCTGAACCGCTGTAGTGCGACTTTGAAATGGACTGTTATATATGGTGGTAGTTTAATAGGATTTGAGATGTCTTGTATTATACAGTTTTTTGTCACAGTTCTTCAATAACTAAATTTAAAGGATCCTTAACAAAAAAACTTTATTTTATATTATATATTTATGTTAAAAGCCAATATATTGGGCTCTGGCTTCAGTAAAGATAATTCTGTATGATTGTTTCTGAGGCATTAAGAGCACACCCAGTTGAGAGTTTGTTTTTCTATGTGCTGTGTTAACAGAATTTCTGTTCCTGTGTGTTAACAGACATAATTTGCAGAGTACAATATGTACTATTTATAGCAGTGTATATACAGTATACCAGCTGCTTCTAAGCACCAAGCAATATATCACCTCAGGACCTTCTGAGTCTATACCATTAGCTATGATAACTTGCCAACAAACTGAATTTGAAGAAATTTGGGAACTTTTCATACTCAACTGTAAGCTGTATCTTTTTCAGGACAATACGAATTCCCATTATCATTGTGTCACTTGAACTTATCCAGCAAAGGCCAGTGATAGGGCTGACTGCAAACACCTGCCCTGAGTATTATCACGCACACCGGTCACTTCCTCTTTCACACTTCTTTCACATTGACACACACACAGCTGGCTGCAGGCTTGACAAAAACAGGTAGTGAGAAATGTGAACGGCTGTTGGGGCGAAACGTGTCCGTCTGTGATGGGATTGATTTTGGTTTCTGATCTGTGTATGAACGAGCGTATCCGTGTTTGGGCCTGTGTTGTCTATAATCTCTATTTGTGTGAGTCACGGCGGTTTGTATTGCTCAAGTCGTCAAGTCTAAAAATACCAGCAGACTGTGAGAAAGATTCTCTTGGTCGCTGCCTTTAACTCCTGACGTTACACCATTTGCTTATTGAAATAGAAGCCATTTTAAGGCCAGAAACTGCCATTTGCAGAGCTGTGATGGCCGTCAGGGGTTTTTGGGGAGATATGTAAAGATGTGCTGGTGCCTTGTTGAGGACCTAGAGGCACTTTTAATGGAGAGAAGAGGAAGAAAGGAGATGGTGGGAGGTTATATGGGAGCGTCTATCAGACGGGCAGAGAGCGACAGTTAAGGAGAGGAAGAGAGAGGGCAGATGTTCTGAAAGAGACATGTGTTATATGTGAAGAGCAGGAGCGAGTTGTGTCTCTGCTGTGTGCCAGTCCGGCCTAAATATGCCATTCTTTACACACTTTCTCTACTCACACACATGTTCCCTCTCTCGCACACAGTCTCTGCAAAAACTCAATTACATGATGTCAGTAACAAGTCCTGGGTGGAAAATTATTATTATTTTAACATTAAATTACTTATTTCAAAGAAACCAATGAGCTGATAAAGACAAGATTTAAGGTGGGGATTTTGCATGATCCCTCGCAGAGAAACACAGCTTTACAGATCTGTCAATTAAATCACTGAATCGATTAGTCGACAAAATAGTCCTTTACACTACTGACAGTATGAGATATAAATATGACCAGTGGGAATGTTGTTAATTGGCCTGTGATAAATTATTCGATATTGACCACTTTGCGTTGAGTCTCATATGTTGTGTAGAAAGATATATAAATGATTAGCCCATAGTATTTACCATAGTATTTACCTTGTAATAGGTGAATACTATGGTAAATACACTTTTATACTTATATTTGCACCCTAATAATAGTTTTTCAAGCATTTTCCCAAAGGATTTTATCAAGCATAAAAATGTATCAAACCAAAATGAATAGTAATAGTAATAGTCATTTATTTTATAGATCTTGAATTATCATTATTGTCTTTACTTTCTTTCTTTCTTTCTTTCTCCCGTTTGTTCAGTACAGAGAGGAGTTTCAGTGTGACTAGTTTTTCTCCCCGTCCCACTTGAGATAAGCGTTGAGGATATGTTCCTTCAACCCGTATGACCCTGACAGATAGCACCAAACCTAACCCCCCCCCCCCCCCACACACACACACACACACACCCACACCCACGCACACACTCGTGGCATGCCTTCGTCCCCTCTGGCTCTTCCTCCTCCTATAGGCAGACGTATAGGGAGGTAAGGGGGCGGTTGGGACACATTTTTTGGCAGCGGTTAGTAGGTAACACACAGTATATACACACACACACATATGCAGAGCTATGTTTCAACTTGATTTACAGGGCTCAGCTGCAAGGAATGGGAGACAGAGAGAGAGAGAGAGGCGGGGGACATAGACAGACAGATAGAGACAGACAGAGAGAGAGAGAGAGAGAGAGAGAGAGAGAGAAGGAGGTGAGGGAGCATAGTTTACAGGTAGCAGGTCTAGGAATAGGAGACATAAAGCGATTGAATAAGTGTTTTTAACGGACTGGAGCTGGATTCCTACAGGGTCCCAGGTGAAGATAGTTTTGGTTTCATGTGTCCAGGTCTTGAATCCATCTTAGACACCCCGATGCAGTGGAGGTGAACGTTGCTCTAATGCTTGTTTATTAAGAATATGACATTTACAGAAAAATCTACAGAAACACTTCTTTCCATTAACAGTGTCTTTGTTGTCTCGTGATGATCCAAAATAACTCACTGTGGAAAGTTTTCCATGACTCCTGTATTTCTTTGGTAGTTCAGATGAAAACAGGTCACTGTGAGGTCTGTGGATTATCCAGAGTAATGGATTCTTTTTTTTCCCTCCACAGCAGACATTTTGACATGTCATGAGAGGGAAAGCGCAGATGTAATTAATCACGTTGATAAAGAATGCATACCACTTATGTGAGCCAGTTTCAGGGTCCTGGGGTTGAACACGCCGGCTAAATGGCTCACTGGGACACTTAATGGAACAGAGCCATTGTTAATGTTGTCAGTAGCACCTGCTATGACGATCCAAAATGTCTGCTGTGGGACGTCACTAGAGGAATACTGATTTTGGAAAGAGATGATGCTTTTTCTTTGCTGAGTGATCAATGTCAGAGGTAACCACGGAGACAAATACATTGTGTTTCCTGTGCTTGCTTCACAATAGAAGTCATCCCTGTGTTTCACCAGTTGAATACTTTTAATGTGAAGTAGCAGCAGCAGGAAACGTCGGTTTTAGCATTAACATAAACTGATTACAGCTCTGATACGTCTGTGAGTGAACGGTCTAACAATGAAAACTAGGTAGCCCCACCCTCTTCAGGATAAGAGCTTCGATATTTGACGACTTGGTTTCAGAGTTTTATGATGATTTAATGACCATCCATGGCAAATTGAATTGGTCAAGGTTTGGGCAAGGTTGTGTTTATGGTTAATAAAAGACAACATTAACTGATTGTGATAGAATGCAAAATCCGCCGCCTCGATCAATTGTTTGTTGTTTTAATGTGTGACTTTGGCGTTTTAAAGGGTTAGTTCGGAATCACCAATGTCTCACAATAAAGCCTCAATTTGATTCAATTTATTTGTAAAGCCCAAAAATCCCAGTTCACAATTTTCCTCAGAGTTCTTTACAATCTGTACAGCATATAACATCCACCGTCATTGAAGCCTCGCATCGGAAAATAAGAAACTCCCCCCCCAAAAACTTCAACGGGGAATAAAAAGGAAAGGAAAGAGAGGAGGGATCCTTCTCCCAGGATGGACAGAAGTACAACAGAAAATGTGTACTGAATGAACAACATAATAGAATTACAATATAGTTGATCCATATGATATATATTGATTTATATGATACATATTAGCTTGGTAATAGCAGTAGTAGCAATAATAGCAGAATAACAGTGGACATAATAGAATAATAATGATAAGCAGTAATAGTAATAATAATTGTATCAGAAACGTGACTATAATAATAGTAGTAGAAGTGGGTGTCAGTGACGGTAGCAGGCCCATCCATGGTCCGGGTATAACCACAATTAATGGAAAAGCTGTGAGGCGAGAGAGGATGTGAACAATGGACGCATGGACGTGAGCTTACACAGACTCATTGACGTGGATCTTTTATACTCTGTGCAGGAGGACAAAGACATTCTCAAAAGCTTCTTAAAGCTCTCTGTTTTCTCCTCCTGTCTGCATCCGGGTAGTTAGAAAATGCTTGGATATACAACGGACAGAAAAAACCTAGTCACATTTTGATGCTGTATAGACTAATGCCATTTCATGCACCAACTTGTTGGCTGTAAGATCATTTTTTGCCCTGTGTGGCCACTCCCATGTTCTGCAGGATTTAGACCAACAAACATTGACACTTTTTTTCTTAATAGACCGAGTGACCTTCTCATCAGGAAGCATTTTATTAAAAGATTGCTTAACAGCTGTTCTGAATACGCTGGCCTTCTGGGTTGTCTAGAGCTAATGAGGAGGAGAAAGACACCCTAAATGTGAGGAGTGTGTGTGTGTGTGTGTGTGTGTGTGTGTGTGTGTGTGTGTGTGTGTAAGGCCCCGAGGGCGCCTGAATGTTTCCTCTTTGTTACTCGTGCTCTTTCACTCTTGTTTTATCACGAGGGCTTAGAAAAACTGCTGGAGTGCCGAATGATTTGCTGCAAATGCTAAATAAGGTTGAGTCAGGAGTGTGTGTGTAGATGTGGAGGTGTGTTTACTCCATGATGAGTGATGTATATGTCTTTCTCTCACCCTCTTCTGCTTTGAGGGAGACAAAGAGAAACGAAAAAAAAGAGAAAAGACGGGGGAGGTGGGGAAAGACCAGTTTGAGGACTGGCGGTAAACAGGAATGCCGAGCCCACCATCTCATTCCTCTGTGGATATTCAGCTCTAAATCTTGTCTCTTCTGATAGTGGAGGTGGTTTGAGTTTAATACAATACGTGCTGGTCACTGACTTTGAACCAAACATGTTTTGATTTTTTCTCTCGACCACCGTGATAATTACAGCCCCAGCCATTGTACAATTTTTTGTAAACTTGTACTACATTGCCTTGAGTGAGCATGTAGTTGACCTCTGTCACTTTGCAGAATATTTCTGTAAAACAAATACAGGACTTATACCCCATGTGAAACCAAAACGTTGTTCCTAAACTTTGTTCCTAAACTTTATTCCTAAACTTTGTTCCTAAACTTTGTTCCTAAACTTTGTTCTGTAAGGTTGTTCCGTAATGTTGTTCTGTAATGTTTTTCCGTATTATTGTTCCGTAATGTTGTTCCGTAATGTTGTTCCATAAGGTTGTTCTGTTACATTGTTTTTTCTAACATTAACTAAGTAGTTTTGTTGCCTAAACAAAACCAATAATTTCATAAAGTTAACCACAAAACACCACCGCGTTCATTTCCTAAACCTTACTAATGGGTTTTGTTGTCTCAACCTACCTTCTGATATTGACTCGCCGTCACTGAGAAGTGCAGAACTGATGCTAGAGGGGTACGCAGAGCGTCGTAGTCTGAAGCTTATTGCCACTGACCGAGCTGCATTATTTGACAAATTGGTGTGAGAATGTGTTGCGCCCCCAGGCCATCAGGGTGCAAGAATGTTAATCCCACTCCAATTGGGCTATAAAATATAAAAAAAACCATTTAAGATCTGGATTGACTGTAAAAAAACAACAAGTAAATGTCAAATGTGTTCTAGAACTTTGGACACAGAAAATGGAAGGAATGTCCCTAAAAACGTAAAAAGTCCTTTTGGTTACTTACTCTTCATACTCACTTTGAACAGAGAGCAACATGTGGACACTCCTCTATGTTCATCTCGGGGGATGGGGGGATTACGGTTTCTCAATTATCCTTGTTTGGCCTTCCCCTTCCGACCTGTGGCTGTATTTACGCGAACGCCCATTTCATCCATGGCTTTTAATGGCATATAAAAAATCACTTCCCCATCAAAATGCCCTCTCTTAATAGCTTTTCAGAGTTGTTTTGGATCTGTTTGGGTTTTGGTCATTAGTGGACCATGAGTGCGTGTGTGTGTGCTTTATGAGTGTATGTGTGTGTGTGTGCGGTGTTTTGGACACAGCTGAGTGGCGCTACTAGGCCAACCCAGGTGGGATAAGGGTTGGTTGGAGGTGGGGTGGGGTAGGGGGTGTGGCGTTGGGGGGGATTTGCAGCACTTAGGCCATACTAGGCCTGATGGGAATGCCAGGCCCCACACCATTTTCTAAATTACTAATGGAGCATCATTGGGCTCATACACAAACACACACACACACACACACACACACACACACACACACACACACACACACACACACACACACACACACACACACACACACACACACACAGAAATAATCACATGGCTTGTAGATGCTCGGACATACAAAAAGTAACCAAGTACCTAGTAGTATAGAAACTTCTCCAGTCAAACAAATGCCTGCATTCGATCTACTTTTTGTAAACAGATCCAGAGAAGAATTGTCTATTTGTATGGCTCGCAGCCTATTTCCTCAAGTGATTTAATGTAAGGATGCCATTGGCCAGCCACTGCAGCAGCTACAAACCGTACGCTCTGTGGTGCTGTGAAGTCCAGTGTGTATTTGATTGGGTTGGCAGTTCAGCGTGCTGAGATGCCACCAAAACATCTTAAAGTAGGGCTGTCTGATAGAAAATAAATGTGGAGGTGGTGGCGTTTTATTATTATCATCAAATTAAGTACTTTATTGGTATTGGTATTCCTATAAGGGTATTGGTTTTGTTTCTGGTTTTCAAAAAAATGTAAGCGATACCTAGCCCTAGTAAATAATAAAGAAAAAGTTAATAAATGGTTGGAGAAAAAACAGGACCGAATGCACACACACACACACACACACACACACACACACACACACACACACACACACACACACACACACACACACACACACACACACACACACACACACACACACACACACACACACCCCTTTGTTGCTTTTAACACTTCTCAATTATTTACTGGCCCTTTTTGTCCTCTGCTGGTGGCCAGGCCCTGAGCATATGTCAGTTTGAGCTGTGTGTGTGTGTGTGTGTGTGTGTGTGTGTGTGTGTGTGTGTGTGTGTGTGTGTGTTTGCGTATGCAGAAATGAATGCCACTTCACACAGAAACAGAAGCGTCTTTCACATGCATCACAAGTCCTTTATCATTGAGAAACATGGTCCATACCATATGCTCATGCAGACAGGCGTTGACCACAAGGGTTAAGACGCTCTCGACATCGTTGTCAGGGAGATTTTTAGAAATAATATTTTGAGTTATTATTTATCGTTCTCTCCTCTTGATAAAGTATTTGGAATTTTTTCTAGTGATTCAATATTATATCACTCCATAAAGTTGCTGCATCAGCTGTACAAACACCCCCCAAAAAACTGTGCAGGGTTAAAGTGGTGATATCTATCAAACCCCTCAAAATACTAACCCATGCTGCATATGACCGGTGGTTTCAAAAAGTCTCTTCATCTTCCGCCTTCGGTTCCAGCTCATGCACACCTTGTTTCTCTTGGAGGGCACAGAGGTTTCCTTTGGCAGGGAGCACCGTCTCCGATCCATCGCGGTCGCCTCACTAGAATGCATTTTAAGAGGCAGGTAAACTGCTGCTCGCTTCATATTAACAGAGCCATACATACAGCTTCATTTTTCTTACTCCCCATCCTCCATGTCTCCTGTTTCTCCAGCTCTCTCTTTTCTCTCTGCTTTCAGCCCCCCCCCCCCGGCCTGTAGGAAAACGTCTGTGGGATCGATAGGGCTCTCAGGGTGTAGTGACTGCAGCTCTAATGAATCAAGCCCATGTGTTTGTTAAGTAGACAAGGTTGTGACGGAGCGCTGGAGGGGAGTTTGTCTTCGTGCTTTATCTCAGTGCAACACTGCCTTTGGTGTTTGTCTCTATATGGAACATAACAGCGACCAAATCTGGGAACTTTGACATTTAATATTTAGTTTTTTTGGCTTTATAGCAGGACAATAATTTGTGAAAACTTCTAGAAATGCACATTATTGCAGGAGCCATTAATGTATTCAGAAAGGTTTGAATTTTGTAGTAACATTTGGATAGGTTTATATTTTGGTATTGGTATTATTTGGAGTTTATGATATTGCAAATTATTAATGTGTGATCAAGAGAGTGTCTGTGATTTTTCTGATTATAATTTTAGTGCATTTTATATTAAGATGACATTTTCATTAAATAAGATTTGTTCAATTTATCTTGGATCTCAGTTACTATTTTTGGCAGCGTATCGTACAAGGCAAAACAAAGCCCTGTTTGTTTCCTGAAAACCGCTACAATTCAATTAAATATATCATGTTGCCATCTTAATATCATCTTAACCAGTCGAGAAGCAGTTTATCTATCAAATTTGAAAAATAACCGGTCCATGTAATCATTTATTATCCCTGCCAAAAAATGTGCCTCTGTTCTGGAGTCCATCCTGAAATCCTCTTTTGAACTATGCGCTAAAAATCAAACGGCTGAAAAAAACCCTCCCAAATACACGCGAGACCTACTTGAAGTTGAAGACTTAAAAAAATATAGAAAAGAATCTTGAATTCTCGTCTTTTTTTTGCAGCCTAAACTGCATCTCTCCAAGGTCGGACAGCGAGACTGTGGGAGGCTGTTTGTGTTAAAAGCGGGATGGCTTGTATTTCCTCTCCTTCCTTCCTCCTCCTCCTCCTCCTCCTCCTCCTCCTCCTCCTCCTCCTCCTCCTCCTCTCTTTCACCACAAGCAAGAGCTATCTGTGAAAAAAAAGAGGCTTTTTATCGCTGATGGCTAATAGTCATAAATTTGTATTAAATATGTCCTCTATCGATTGGCCTTGTCTGATGAATACAATTAAAGAGACGGCGCTGAGTGCTTCCCACCTGGGAGGGGAAGATGGAGGGATTAAAAGAGGTGGTGGTGGGGGGGGGGTATGGATGGAGGAATAGAGGGAGGAAAGCAAGGAGAAAAATGGGAGGGAGTGAAAGAATAGAGAGGAGAAAGGGTTTTTGGCAGCAGCATTTTCTTCTTCAGGGCGAGTCGCAGCTCGGCCACATGTTGCGTTAAATTTGTGTGTGTGCGTTTGGGTGTGTGTGTGTGTAGCCGTTTTGTATTTTTGGGTGAATCATCTTCTCTCATTGTGGTCGTCTTCTTTCCACGATTTTCCCTCTTGTCTCTTTCTCCTCCATTCTGTCTCAATGCCGAGTCATTAGGAGGACAAGAGGCAGCGAAGGACATGGAGATATAGGGGAAAAAAAGATGGAATGTGGAAAAGAGAGAAAGAGGGATGGAGCAATAGAAACAGAGAGAGAGAGAGAGAGAGAGAAGGGGGGGGGGAGAGAGAGAGAGAGAGATAGAGAGGGAGAGAGAGAGAGGACAGCCACCTGTATGCAATGTTGATGGACAGATGGAAGGATCAAACCAACTGGGCGGAGGAGGGGTTAGATTAAGAGAGGAAGCAAAAAGCTCTATGTGTGTGTTAGTGTGTGTGTGGGGGCGTGTATGTGCGTGTGTCTGTGTGTGTGTGGGCCTCCGGCCAGCTGAGGTGTTTGCTCGGCTCAGAGTGATCTCCCACTGTGGTCACTGCAAGGCTCACACGCACACACAAACACACACACACACACACACACACACACACACACACACACACACACACACACACACACACACACACACACACACACACACACACACACACACACACACACACACTCACAAGCACTGATGACTGAATTGTCCTGCTTGGCAGCTGTTGCAGGTCCCTACAGATCGTTCAATACCAGACTGGCTTTGTGTATAAATGTGTGTGTGCTCTGTTCTGTTTCTGCGTGTGCGTGTGTGTATGTCTTCAGTGACCACTGAGGAAAATCTGCTTCCTCTCAGCGTGCGCTGTCGTTTCATCAGGGATGTGAGACATCATGTTTGTGTGTGTGTGCTCCCAGCAGGAATTAAGCATATATTTTTGGTGATAAAAAGCGGTACGATTAGCTTCTCTAATTTGTCAAATGTGCTAACTCACACTTGACTGATTTTCCTATATTCTTTCTTTAGTTATTTTTCCTTTAATTGTGACACATTTTTATTTATTCTTTAAATAATTTTTGGGTTTCTAAAGTTTTGTTGAGCACTTAGACCATCGGACACTAAAACTCCACATGTCTAATGATCAACAAATCACTCCAACTATCTCATTGAAATCTCAACCCAATGTCATAAAATTTTTTGGGGCGATTGTACATTTCTCAACAAAAAATCATATCCGCCTCGTATGGTAACAGAACCACGTAACGGACCTACAGTTACAGTGTGACTGGGCTGTGAAATCATCGTTGCTGATAAATAATAAATGGCACTATACTTATAACATCAATGTTAGATGACACTAACAACACGTGGAAATTATAAATCAGTTTGCTGATTCAATTCCTTGATTTCAGTACAAAGAGTTGTATTCAGAAAAAGTTTCAACTCAAAGTCCAGTGATTAGTTAGGGACGTTATGACCAGTTAACGAACTTGAGGTACAATTTTATGTCAAATTATGTTTTCAAGGAACATAAAAAATACACCAACTATATATTTTGTCCATTTCTTTTAAATGTTGACTCATCACTCATCACATCCCTGTTTACAACACTATGATGTAATGGAACTGCTTCGGACTGCCTTCAGTTTGATCTGTTGTTGGTTTGAACTGTTACAAAGTTTGAATGCCACATATCTGAAGCAGGGTTGTTGCATCATGATGGTTTCTGTTGCATCAATTTTTTTCCTTCTTTTAACCAGGGAGTAAAATACTGTATATCACAGTTAATCCGGCCATGACACTTTCAGTCACCGCTGTGGAGAGCAATGAAGTTAAAAGATTCGGACTTGACCAGTGACAGTGATGATTTGGCACTCTCCGTTCCGCTTGAGGCTACAATGCTAATGTGTTCGTTCATGCACTGGATACCTCCGATGGTAACTGGAACAAAACCCTAAATTAATTGGACGGCCTGAAAAGCAACACGCCATTGGTTGGTGTTGCTTCAGCACCGACCAGAAGTTCCAGGAAGGTCACTTTGAGCAATAGAGCCAAGAACAGGAAGTCTAATCAGACACCAAAATATCTCACGTTATACAAAGTAACATGCATGTGTGCAGACACACACACACTGCATGACCACTTTATGTTGCTTGACTACAGAAAAAAAATTACCCAGGATTTATTTTTTTTTTTTTTGCCAGAACTTTTTTTGCCAGACTGCTGCATCAACAAAGTGGACTCATTGAAATAAATGAGGGGGTAGCTTCTTTATCACGAAGTGCACCTGTCTGTCTGAACATTGACTTGGACATATTTAACTCTCGCACATCTGATTCCCGAAATACATCTTACTGTACCCTCATTAAATCTTCGTATTTATTTCGATTAATGAAGTTGTTATCAAGGGAAAGACCAAGCAAAGGAAATGTCAACTAGTAGGTAAACTGTGAGTTTGATAAAGGATGCAATCATTTACATGGCTGCATCGAAAGTCAGACCTGAAGGGACCAAATATAATCAGATTCAGAGTCACCGATCTGCAACAGATTCACAGTTGTGTGTGGGTATGTGTGTGTGTCAAGACCCAATCTCTCTCTCTCTCTCTCTCTCTCTCTCTCTCTCTCTCTGCTCGCATAAGTGTTGTAATTTGGATGCTCTGTAATTTCACCATGGTGGTTTTGGGTTAAGTGAAGGCTGTCCCTGCAATGGTGAGCACCGGCCTTCCAAATGCACAGACGCACACACACTTTACTCACTCACTCATACACCCGTATGCACACACACACACTGGATCATTGCTACAGTGCGCTTGGATGCTTCTACAAAAGGCCGGTCCATTTAATTACATTCATAAACGCAGTTTAAGGGCCCTGGCTGTGTCATTAGAACATACTTTACGAGATACATTAGTGTGTGTGTGAGAGTGAGGGAGTGTGTGTGTGTGTGTGTGAAACAAAGAAAGAAAAGGAAACTTTGTCACATGGCAGCTATAACGGGTGGATGGATGGATGCGGAAACAGACACGCAAAACACACAAACACACACACACACACACACACACACACACACACACACACACACACACACACACACACACACACACACACACACACACACACACACACACACACACACACACACACACACACACACTTATGCGTCTCTTAAAGTCTGTTCTAATGACACAGCCAGGGACACAAGTCACAAGTGGATTACTAGCGAGAGAGTTGCAGATAGCACAGTCTGTAGCCCAGCAGGGGTTTCAAACACAGAGACAGAAGGTATTGATATATCCCTGCAACACACACATACACCCACACACACACACACACACACACACACACACACACACACACACACACACACACACACACACACACACACACACACACACACACACACACACATAGGGACAGACAGTATTGATATTTTCTGCCTAGAGTGGCTGTTCAGCGGGACGACACACAGATACGCGCAAGTTCTTGCGCACACCCATGCACACACAGCATGTAATCAGACTGGCTCAATAATCCATTGTTGTTTTTGGTAATTCAAATGCCTTCATAGTTCGTCCTTCCATAAAAATACCAGATCATTATTGTCAGGCCTGGAGGCTTTATTTTTTTTTTTTGCAAAAGTTGTTTGGAGCTATTTTAAGTACAGCTAATATGGTTTTTAAACCTTTAACAGTATTCAGTGGTTTCCACCTTAAATATCCATGAATCTGACAAAGCGGATTAAAAGTGCTGGTACCTTGAGATGTTTTTTCAAGTTTCCAGAGTACCCCCCAGAACTTATTTTTGTTACAAAGAAGCTAAAACACCAGTGGTTTTATTGAGGCTGTCAGGACATTCTCACACGTATTTGGGCCTTGCGGTTTCCAGTATGTTTAATAAAGTCATGCTAGTATCCTGGTTTGGAAGTTTCTTTTATATCCTGTTTATTTCTAACTTAAAAACCTAGATAAGCCCTTATCCTGCTTATGATAAACCTAACAATGCTACCTGGAATACATATGGCAATAAAACAGCTTTTTCACCTTATTTGTGCAGGAGTGTCTCTGATTTAAGTCGCAACCTAGTTGATGATGGGTTGATGATGAGAAAGCATGTAATGATGTTCCAAAAGGATATTTTAAAATGAAATATAAAAACATATAACCAGGACACAAGGATTGGATTATCTGCATTATAAAGTTACCCACTTTCTGTGTAGTGTTAATGTGTTGTGTTAGTGCAATTTAGCAACATCAACAAGATTGGTTTCTTGGACACCTAGATGAGTTCAAAGACCAGCCTGGCCAGCAGCTCACACCACGGAAATATGTATGGGATGCAGAATCCTCTTCGTTTGTCAAAGGAGAAGAGACGTTCTGTCTTTTTTGTAGTTTACACAAACATTCTTTGCATCAGGAATGGCATTCTCTTCTTGTACCTTTGAAGAAGTTGCTTTGATCTATAAGCAACTCGTAGCCAGTAATAGAGGCTGATTCCTTGCAAGAAGTGCACTGCCTTTTTTTTGAGCAATTGCAGTCGTGTTGTTATCTGACATGCATTGCTCCCTTCAGCGAGCGGACAGCTGCCACTGTTTGCATTCCAATTGTTAGCCGTCCAGTTAGTAAGAAAGCTTGAGCGCAGGAGGAAAATAATTGGAGTGGAGAGGAGGACGGTGCAGGTCGCCTTGTTTCTGGACTGCATCGGAAGTTGTGGTAGAATTTCACCCTCTAGATGCCAAAATAGCAATTACAGGAATTTTGTGACAATTTAATTGGATGCCTCTCATCTACGCAACAATGTTTTTATTTTTTTGTTGGCATCATGAATTTCATAACATCTTGTTTTTGAACTTGGCCAACATGTGTTTTTGAGTCGAACCAACAGGGTTTTGAAACGGTTTCATATATTTGCCCAAGGTTCATTGAATTCCCCCAGCTCAAGCAAGAACATGCAGTTCTGAAATTAAAACATTAAACTAGCCATAATTAGGGTAACAAGGTTTTCACATGACAACAAGGGTATGATAAAGTGCTTATGGGCAGTGTAACTGACTCGGATCGAAGCAGAAAGCCACAACTGTGGCACTTTAATGGGTGATGATGGAGGGAGGACAGAGGGAGGAATTCTGGGTTATGACTATGGAGTCGATTAAGTCCATGTTCTCATGTTCAAATCATTTTCCCCGGTATGGTTTGCTCCCAATGTCACAAAACAGTTTTTTTTATTTAAGTAGGGCAGTGTATCAGTTACAGTACAAATGCATGTTTATCTGATTGTTGATCAGCAATGTGTCACTAAAGATAAAATATGGATTATTAAAGAGGGAGAAGGTAGGCGAGGGTGAAACTGACATAAACATAACTCATAATCACACAATGATTATTATCAGGTATGATCATGAGATTATTTCCCATATCACATCCTGCTAACTAATTCGCCTCATTTGTAAAGGAATATTACAACCATTTCAGTGGGATTTCATTATGTTTTTGATCAGGCATGTAAAAAAGAAATCAAGCTATTGCATTTGTTCTTTTGCTCCCTTATAACTGTTTGTCATTTATCTACTACTTCTGCTGACTGACTTATATGTTAGCTGTTCAAATAATGGAAAATGTCCTTCTTTCCTTCTCCCCAGAGAGGTCATGTAAATGCTCAGAAAATGTGCACAATTAAGATTAATATTATTATTTTTTTGATCAAGCAAATGCTTGCAGACATTAGAACATCAGTGCACTTTAACAGAGGGCCACAATTCTAGTGAAATGCCCAGGTATCCCTATAAGATAAGCAGGAGGGTGATCTGGGTAAACTGTGATCTAAATACAAGCTCCAGATCCTGAAAGCCCGAGGCTCAGACACAAATACCAAATTGTATTAAGGGACAGCGTCCCTCACTCCCAGTATGTTTACATAATCCGGTTTCAGCGATGTTCCATTACCTCAATTACTATCATCTCACCCAGAGGTGGACCCAGCCAAGGACACCTCCAGAGAGCTACGACGGATGGAAGTGATGTGGGGAGGAGAGGGTCCTTATAGTGCAAAGAGAGAAAAGGATGGGAAATATTGAGACATAGACGGAGAATAGGAAGAGAGAAGAAAGGGAGTGATCGAGAGGATGGACAATAAAAGGAGAACAAAATGTATATGTGGTTCTCAATATAAGGCCGGTAAGATAATTGTAGGTCTGTCCTAGTTGGTAGAGAAGCCCTGGCATCCATTTTTCTTTTACAGCTGTTCAATGGTCGAACATATTGGTGGCAGTCCAGCTAATGTACAAGATAGAACAGCCATGATTTGTTTTAAAATATGTTGCTCACCTCATGTGTTGCTGTCTCAAAGATACACTTTTAAGTGTTGCATTTAGTACCACAGACACACCTTATTTATTCCAAAGCAGGGGACGCGTACGCAGCTTTGTACATAATACATTTCGTATGTCTCCTTGTATGCAGACTTGTTTCAAACATCAACAGTATGTAAGGAAGAGAGAGGGAATCTTTATAAACAAACCTTTATAAACTGACATTTACACAGTGTTGCTACTATGACCTGCAGGCATTTCAATATATTTCATTTTGACATAAATTCTGCATCCTCTGTTGTAGCTGCTGTTCGACACAGTTGATATAAGAAATTATTAAGTTGAGAATGTGTAGAAGAAAAGTCTTTCACCTGAGCAGAAAATGATAAAAAAAAAAAAAAAGCAGTAAGCGGGAATCTAAATGTGTATTTGGTCATTGATGCGATTTGATGCATTTTAAAGTACTTTGACCCATTTTAGCCTGAAAGAAAAAAAAACACTTTTCTGGATATACCCTGTGTTTCGTCAGTTTGCACTGGCTTTATTTCCACTCCTCTGACAACCACTGGATCAGACTTCCTTTTGAGAGGGATGGATAGAGCCAGGGGAAGTTTCTTGCTCTCCCTCCCTCCCCTCCCACACACACACACACACACACACACACACACACACACACACACACACACACACACACACACACACACACACACACACACACACACACACACACACACCCGCAGAAAGGTGTCGTGAAACATGAGCCTAGCTACCTTACCGCCTCCCACTCCCGTCTCGCGCCACATAAGTGTCCAGGCAATGCCCTTGGCTTAATAGGGCTTAATGCGTGTGCTTGTCACTGTAGCATGGCCGGTATTGAGTTGTAGGACATTTGTGGAACTGTGCGTGTGTGTGTGTTCTCTGGAGTCTCACTAGTGGCTGTATGGCTTTGACATTTACCCCAGGTAAAGAACCGGATGCTATTATTTACCCCCGTCCACCCTCCCTCCCTCCCCCGCTCATTTCTCCTCTCTATCCCTACTTAACATTCCTGCTGTATCCAAACTTAAAAAGTTGCAGCAGGTATTTGTCACCTCCATCTAAACCAGAGGGATTACTTCTCCTTATCTCATCTCTTTCTTCCCTTTCTCTATAACTATCTGTCTTCATCGACTGTTCTCCATTCTGCTTTCTCACTTCATTTTTCTACCTCCCAGTGGTGAAGAGTTTGCCTAATGAAGTGGCTGATGGGAGTATATTACAGAGAGACAGAGTGTAGCGGTCGCCTACTCTAAAATCCATTAACCTTACAGTTTCAATCAGTGCGCAGACAAGTCTGAGCTGGGAGTCAAAAAGGAGCGTATTAGCTCAAGAGTTACACTATTGTGCCTCGTTCTTATTTTACTCAATATTTTGCCCACATCTTTTTTCCTGAAAACACAGTCCTTACGTATTTTCATCAATTGACAGTATTTTCCTGGGTGAAGCGGATGTGGTTGAATCGGGGACGTAGCACACAAATCCTGGGCACTGTGCGTCCGCAGCCTCAGTGGTTCTACTTACCCTTTCAATGCATCCATTTCAATGCATGTATGAATAACACTTTTAGGACTCGATTTCCAGAGGGGTTATTTGGAGTCCAGTATCAGAATCAGCACAACCACACATTTGGAGAGTTTTGCAAGTGCAGAAGATGGGTAAAATCAATGATCTCCAACCTTTTTTTGCAAATTAACTATTAAAACAAAACTACACATTACCTCCTGTCACAGGAGTGCACAGCAAGTGCAACCAGTCTAACCAAGGAGTTGACCTCTTGTGGGGTTCTTGACCCCAAGTTGGATTGTATCAAACCAAGTGGACCTTTATGACGCTCTAGGTACCCCTCTAGTGTCAGTTTAGGGTGTGTCAGGGATGGTGTGTCAGTTTCGACTCATTGCATGCATGTTGTTTTTCAAAATAAACTTCTATGTTCACAGGATTGAAAACCTGTTTGATCTTAGGCCCTCTCTACATTTCCATCCAATACATGCTGTTTGTGTGTACAATAATTAAAAGATCAGACTGTCCTTTTAGACAGAGAGACATTTTCCATATTCAAAGCTACTGTCTGGAAACACTTCTTTTAAAGTAAAAAAAGGCTACAGACCTGGTCAATAAAAGAAAGGACTTTCCCCCCGTGCTAGATAAATGATAGTTCCCATGTTGAAGCAATGTGTACCTAAAGGATAATTATTGTAAAATACTGTCAGTGTCCAGGATTAGAGTGGTTTACAGAGGGAGAAAAAAACAAGAATAAATAAATGAAGCCTCCCTCGTCCTGATAATGCAAATGATATTTGCAGGTTAGATGCAATGCAGGTGGCGACAATTAGTGGTAATTTGTGGCGATTTTAATGATCCATAATTTAGCTGCCTTTCCAAACTGTTGGTCATGTGGAATAAGCATGTGATTGCATAGAGAGAGACTGGTAGAACGGGAGAGATGGTCATAAAGGAGGAGGAACATTCCCTACACAGTGAGAGCAGACAGGACCCACATCTACACACAGGCACCTAAACACACTCTCTAGTTGACAAAAAAGACGCCATACTTTCGCACTTAAATATCATCTTTCTAAATAAAATTGTATCTTTTTCAAATGAATTTGTGTTAATTTAGTAGGGTGCCATATGTGAGGTAAATAACATCTCTTTTTAAAACAAACACACAAACACACACACCCACAAACACACGTGCAAACTCACACACAAATGTTCCCTTGGTAGATATGTTGTGTTTAATCTTTTTTTTTTTATGCCACTACAACCTCTTTGACTCTCTCTTTCTGGTGATTAGAGGTAAATTGCAGTGTGCAGATGTATAAAAGCTTCCATATAAACCATGACATCCTTTTAGTATCACTGCTAATTTGTCATATTCGTTTTTTCCAGTAATTAGCAAGTGATTGGTCCTATTTTATGTGTATTTTTTTTATAAACCACCTTACTTGTTTACAAGTAAATGGGATGCTTTGTAAATTATTGTTCATCACACATTATGGCAAAATTGCTTTTTACCCAAGAAAAAAAAAGAAGATAATTAGCATCAATATTGCGAGCCTTAAAATGAAACCTGTTTATTTATTCTGCTTTTGCAATAATATTACAGCTCATTTAAAGTTGTTTGTATATTGACACTTTTGGGTTGTTGATATAATGATTGTGTTTGTTATCACACTGCATTTCTACTCACACCTGAAAGGCAACATTTTCACACTTTAGCTTGAACCAGGATTATAAATTAAAGTTAAATATTTAGATTTTTTGATTCAGAAAGATATAAACTTGATTCAGAAAGATATTTCTTTGGAAACAATTTTAAGGTAGTTTTTAATAGAGCAATGAAGTCATTGCTGGGGTGTTAGGGCTGTCTGTCAGTATATTAGATATTCTGATATACCTGCTATTGGATTTACAATGTGTTTAGGTACCTGCTCATGTATTGTAATTTGTTTATTTTGTATAGAAAACTAAACAACAAAGTACATATTCAAAATCCAGAGTGACAGCATTTCCCTCTTCAAGGGATACTTTGCCCAGCTCTGTGTCTGTAGCTCTTTGACCATATATGGTCACAAAAATGATGTCAACCCTTAACTTTTTATTTAATTTGCATTGTTGATGGTGATACCCGAAACATAAATGTCAATTCAAACATATTCAAGTATATTTTTGTTTGATCGTGTGTATCCATTTGCGTCTTCATGTATGAATTTGCTTAATAGTGGAAGGTTCTGAATGGCAGTGACAGGGGGTTTGTGTGTCATCTAATCTTGTAAACGAGCTGATGGCCGTCCATTCGGTCCCCTAATGAGATTACATGTGCGCTGCGGGGTCCCACCACAGGTCATCATCGCAGAGGCCATTCAAAGGCAATTATTGTTTTAAATATTCCTCTCATCGTCATCTGAAAGTGACTCTGCATGCTTCACTGAGGGAAGAAGCTTTGAGGCAGGCTGAAGGGGTTAGCTTTCCTCTCTGGTCAGAGCCTAAATGTTTTTACACTCCAACTGTTATACTTTCCTCGGGCGTCTGGGGTGTTCTCGCTGTGTGATTGAGACGAGTGTGTTTTGTGCATTTGTCTGGGGGGATCTGCATTGGTAGGAGTATAAACACTTAACATAAGAGAATATGACTAGAATACATTGTACATGAATATACTTGCATACATTTTTGCAGTATTTACTGATCGGGTTATACCTTGAAATAGTAAATCAACAGTCTTAACTTCTCTCAGCTATATTAGAAAAACATGTTATAGTGGGTCACATATCTTTTTTTAATGTATATATACTGTGTATACAAAAAGAAAGCAGTAATTTCAAGGTGTAAAGGATTCTCCTTTGTTGCCTCTCCTGCGTGTGAGTGTATGTGTGTTTATCAGCGAGCCTCTGTTTTGGTAGATCAGTGGGAAGTGGTAGTCCGCCGGGATAGCCCTGTTTCTTTGTTCTCCTGCTGACAATGGAGGACTCACAGTCAGTCTAAAGGGAGAAATTATGTCCCAGAGCAGTCTGGGAGAAGAACAAATGCACACACACACACACACACACACACACACACACACACACACACACACACACACACACACACACACACACACACACACACACACACACACACACTAACACAGACTACTTCTCACATGCTACTCATGTGGGGCATGACCTCAATAACAGCTACTGTTGTATTTGGAAAGCCCTCAACACCATGCGCCAACCACTCTTAAAAGCTGTAACAGTTAGGCCTAAGGTTCAAATGAAAAATTGGTTCAGCCAAGTTGAAAAGATTTGTCCTGCCTAGAATTCATTCTGTGCACAGTGCTGTTGTTTCAACTGTGTGAACATTTCCTTAATGAACAGGATTGCAGTGTTTGAAAATCTTTGATTTTCTTATATTGGCAATATCTTACATTAATTCCTATGTTAGATACAAGTCCTCCTAACACGATTCTTTCTTCTTTTGTCACATAAGGTAAGGAGGAGCCGACCACCTACACCTGCACTACATGTAAGCAGTCCTACGGCAGTGCCTGGTTTTTGCTGCAGCATGCTCAGAACAGCCATGGCTTCCGTATCTACCTGGAAAGTGAACACGGTAGCCCTCTCACCCCACGCATGGGTGGGCCATCCTCCCTGGGTGGGGGCGCAAATTGCCCTTCACAGCCTCCTCTTCACGGCCTCCATCTGCCTCCTGATGCGAGCCCCTTCAACCTCCTCCGCATCCCCGGCTCGGGCTCAGGTGGAAGGGACAGCATTGGAATAGGGTGTGGAATTGGTGCCATTGGCGCTGTTGGTGGGGGTCATCCTCAGCGTTTCCCACCCACACCACCCCTCTTCAGTCCCCCTCCAAGGAACCACCTGGATCCCCACCACCTGAGCCCAGAAGAGCTGGCGCTGGCAGCCCACCATCCGAGTGCCTTTGACAGGGTGCTGCGCCTGAATGCCCCTCTGACCCTGGACCCCCCTCCGACAATGGACTTCTCGCGGCGGCTACGAGAGCTGGCGGGAAACAATTCAGGGTCCACTCCCCCACTATCCCCTAGCCGGCCTAGCCCCATGCAGCGCTTGCTCCAACCATTCCAGACAGGAGGAGGAGGCGGAAGTGGAGGAGGTGCAGGGGGCAGCAAGCCTCCATATCTTGCCACCCCACCCCCTCTCCCAGGCTCCATGCAGTCACCTGTGGGTTCTCAGACCACTCCTACCACCCCTCTCCCCTCAGCAGGGGCAACACCCTCCTCCTCCACCACCCCGTTAAAATCAAAGTGTTGTGAGTTTTGTGGCAAGGCCTTCAAGTTTCAGAGTAATCTTATAGTGCACCGACGCAGCCACACAGGAGAGAAGCCCTACAAATGTCACCTATGTGATCATGCTTGTACACAGGCTAGCAAACTGAAACGCCACATGAAGACACATATGCACAAATCCTCCTCCCCAAACACAGGCAAGTCAGAAGACGGTCTTTCAACAGCCTCCTCTCCGGAGCCTGGCACCAGCGAGCACTTGGGAAGTGCAAGCAATGCCCTCAAGTCAGTGGTGGCCAAGCTGAAAAGTGAGAACAACCGCATGCTACGTGAGAATGGGGAGGAGGAGGAGGAGGAAGAGGAGGAAGAAGAAGAGGAAGAGGAAGAGGAAGAAGAGGAGGAGGAGGAGGAAGAGGAGGTAGAGGAGGAGGAAGAGCAGAACAGAGAGAGGGCAGCAAGAAGGAACAACAATAGCTATCACTTTAGTTTGAACCTTGAAGCAGCACGTCAGCATGAAAACAACGGTGGTATAGGAAGCCGACTGGGAGGAGTTGCTGATGAGGGTTCCATCCTCGCTCACTACCTGAGGTGATGCAAGGGATGGGCCTGGCCGCTAGCATGCACCACTTTAGTGAGGCCCTCAGCGCACACAAACGAAATGCCATGGCCAAGGAGAACCACCTGCACCATCACCTCAACCAAGACCATCACCACAATCGTGAAATGTGTGATGGGGACTCAGTGTTGGAGACAGATCGTGGGGCAGAGGGCTCTGTCTCGACAGTCAACGGACGGGGAGCGTCCCCTAACGAATCGGCCTCTGTCGGCCTCTCTAAAAAACTGCTTCTGGGTAGCCCCACTCCACTCAGTCCTTTCTCTAAACGTATCAAGCTGGAAAAGGAATTTGATTTGCCCACTCCCACAATCCCTAACACGGAGAATGTCTACTCCCAGTGGCTGGCTGGCTATGCCGCCTCACGACAACTCAAGGACCCCTTTCTGAACTTTGGGGACTCCAGACAATCGCCCTTTGCCTCTTCGTCTGAGCATTCTTCAGAGAACGGCAGTCTGCGTTTTTCCACTCCTCCGGGGGAACTTGACGGTGGGATGTCGGGCCGCAGTGGTACAGGAAGTGGGGGCAGCACACCACACCTTGGGGGTCATGGGCGGCCCGGCTCCAAGGAAAGTCGCAGGAGTGATACTTGTGAGTATTGTGGCAAGGTGTTCAAGAACTGCAGTAACCTGACAGTACACCGGCGCAGCCACACAGGGGAGAGACCATACAAGTGTGAGCTGTGCAATTATGCTTGTGCCCAGAGCTCCAAACTTACTCGCCACATGAAGACTCACGGTCAGATTGGCAAAGACGTGTACAAGTGTGAAATTTGTAAGATGCCCTTCAGTGTCTACAGCACCTTGGAGAAACACATGAAAAAATGGCACAGTGACCGTCCCTTGAGTACCGAAATAAAGTCAGAGTAGAAGGCCGAACTATGGGACCTTTCCCCCACAGCCATGTCCATCATTAGTCCCCTGTTTATGCCCAGCCCCTTGTAGAATTGCCCCAACCCTAACACTCCACTTTCGCCAGTCTGGTGGAAGCTTAAGACCATGTGCTCTGCACCAGCACACCCCGTTTCCATTACCCATTGAATGCATGATCTGTATAGGGGCAATACTCTTGCATTGAAGCGAAACTTCGAGCCTTTCTCTTGTGCAATAATTTACATGTTGTGTACTATTTTCTTTTTTGAGTTTTCCTTTTTCCATTTTTAAGAATTAGTCAGCATGCATAGTATGTTTTTGCTAATCAAAAAAGAAAAAGAAAATAACTTGTCCCTGGTTGGTTAGTTGTTGAGTAAATGTGTTGCTGTTTTTCTCTTGTTCTGTTTTTTCTTTTTATTCTTCAAAAAGAGAAAAGACAAGAAAGATACATCCATGCTGCATACATTCTGTAACACATATCATGTACAGTTTTGTTTCGTAACATGGAAAGTGAACAGTCTGTGACTCGACCCTCCGCATACAACCCTTGAAATGCACTCATCCTGATCTTTATAAAAGACAGCATGTTCACATAGGGTTAAAAAAAGAAGAAAAAAAACATGCATTAGCTTGATGACTAAACTGAAAGTAATAACAGCCTTCAAAATTCTTTCAAAAAGACAAGGGTGTGCTAAGAATTCAATTTGTACTATCATTTGGTAGAATAAGAAAGAGTGCCTTTGATTTCTCAAGACTGCATTGGCCATAATCTTATCTGGTATAAGTTTGGGGTCACATTAGATCAAGCTGAAAGGTTTAAGCCACCCAGGAAAGGTCCTTGCATCAAGCACCTGACTGCTCAAATGGACTGTGACAATTCATGATGAACGATCAGAGAATTCTCGTTAATCATCATTTAGCTACCTATTACATGTTCAATAGGCTATCTTTAATATGTGGATTTCATGGCAAGCATGGTGCAAGCAGTATTGTGTATATCTGAATTATTTTTGTGTTTTGTTTTCGGTAAGGAGTTACTTTTGAGATAAAGGTAATCTGTAATGTACAATCCTGAACTTGAGGGATACAGCACATGGCTGAGATGGGTCATGTATCTAACGCTAGTTCAATATGTCAGTGTGTGGAACAATGCATAAAGTAATATATGAACTCCAAGTGAGGCTAACTTTATTTGAGAGCATTGAAATAACTTCAAGCTGGACAGACAGAAAGCTGCACAGAACTGGAAGCTACGTAAATATTACGGCGATCAGAGGCAATCTCTTTCACTTTACATTTTTAGAATCAAAACAGGGTTATTAACCATGAATTGCAGAAAAAAAAAGAAAGAATTGCAATAAAAATATCTCTACTCCAGGGCTCTTAAAAAGAGTGAATGTGATAATTATAATCAGTATGCATAGGCTAATGCAGGGCACATTTTTATTGTTTGCTGTTGCTTTTCAACTCAGAAGGAGAGTTTTTTTCCCCTTGTTTTCCATTCAAGCTGTTCACAGTATAGCACATGTTACACTGCCTGAGAGTAAATACCGACATGTCTCTTGCGTTTTACCACACTGATGCAATGTTGGTCACATGGGTTGAGTCTGAAAGTTAGATTTTTCACTTATAGGACATGAAGTGCACTGTTTCAATTTTCCCAGTTTACAAGTTTACGCTGAAGGGGAAAACACTGTTGAAATGCTGTCAGATGATGAGATTCCCATTGATAAAAGCAGTAAAAGATGAGACACATAATCTGTTGCCAGCAACTCCACCGTCATAAACCTTGACCTTTGTACCCTTGCCGTTTCACCTTTGACCATTTGTCAATTTGTTACCCCTAGAAACCCCAGTGCTAAGCATGGGCTCAATATTCAACCCGTCAGCAAGGTCTGTAAAACAAAAAAGGTTTGATGCGAGTTACATAAGTAACCAATGCTCCGACATGGTCACAGAATGAAGCTCTCATTGGCCACAGAGCTCTATTGTAACTTGGTGGTCATCGACACCTTGAAATCTATAGACCTTGCTGACTAGACAACAGGCACTCAAATCTTGTTGCTCACCCTGCGAGAATCAGTTTTTGGATTAATCTTCCTTTAATTCTAGATATGAAAATAAACGTTTTTTGCAAATAACACATCACTATCTTTTAGGGGGAAGCTGTATTTAAGTTTTGTTGTCGTTTCTCTTTTCCTCAGCGTCTTGGTTGTGTTCAAGACTCAGATCACAGTATACATGAAATGATAAAAAAAAGACGAAAAAACAAACAACAAAAAAAAAATCTGTGATGGTTTTGTATTTTATTTTGCCTTGGCTCTTCACAGCTCTTCAGGTTGAAATACAATTTGCATTGGGGAAAGGATTAAGATTATATATGAATATATAATAAAGAACTTAAAATATAGGAAAATGCACACACATGTCGGTTCCTATGCTTAAACACATTTATGGTCTACTTTTTCTGTATTTCTAGAATTGTATTTGAATTCAATGTTCACTTAGAGTAGGCACTATAGTATTTATATTGAGGCTCGTATTTTTAACTGTTGCTTGTTCTCTCAAAAGGTATTTACCATACCTTTTTTTGGTAGTGGAAAAAAAATGCCAAGCTGCCACGGTATATTTTTTTAATTTGGCAGGATAATATAGTGCAAATTATTTGTATGTTTAAAGAAATAAATGGAAAAACCCCACAAAAAAAAGCAGCTGAAGTATGTGGCACTGGGAGGCATCACGGGCCATCAGATGGCCGCCGTTTCCTGTCCACAGAGGTGGTTGTACATATCTTCTTTGTTTTTTTGGTTCGGACCTCCTTACCCCCCTGCTGCCATTCTTGTATGCAGTAATGCAAGCTGACGTCGGCCTGTTCTGTTGTGTGCTTCTGTCTCTCTCACCCCTCCCACCTGACTACATTCCAACATCAAGAAGAGAGGAAAAAATGAAAAAAAAAACTTCATATGCAGTACATGGATTACGAAAACAAGCGTCAAAATAAATACATTTAAAAAGTTATTAAATGTTTTGCAGTTTTTTTTCATTGCCAAACACTAAATGGTGCTTTATATTTAGATTGGGTATACTTTCATATGCAAAGCATATTTAAAAAATGACCCGGGGGATGTGGAGAAGCCTGCTTGAGTTGAGACTTTTTTGTAAATGGCAATGCAGAATATTTTGTTATCAGCCTTTTCTATTCCTATTCTGAGAGCTGTTTGTTGTAACTTGAACTTGAACTTTATCTTTTACTATGGGAGTTACTATTTATTATTACCTTATGCTCTGTTCAAAACAGAGACATGGAATGGATCTTTAGTTTTGGCTTCCTTTCATTTATTTTTTGTTATAATATAATTTTTGATTTATTTTTCTTTTGTAATGGTGGCCCATGGTCATTGGACAAACCTAGCTCTTCAATTTCTGTTGTACTTTTAGGGTCTCTGTTCAGTTGTATTGGGAAAACCACTGTCTGTGTTTTCTGGCAGATGTCTGCATTATCCTGTTCACACACCCATTTTGTCCCTTTATCGAAAAACAATTAATAAAAAAATGAAAGTATAATGGCACTTGTCCCTTATCTCCACTGTGTGTTTAATCAAGTGTGTGTGTGTGCATGAGTATGTGTGTTTTACTCCCCCACCCCCACCCCTCCTAGAGCCCATTGGTATCTTTTTCATGCAACTGCAGTCACCTTCTTAAATTATCATTTCTTTTTTTTCCTTACATTCTTCTGTTGTAAAAGTGTATTTCTTATAAATCACTTCAAATGGAAGAGTCTTCACAAGTCAGCATTTACAGACATGTAGTTCAGAGGGCAAAGTCCTGCCCCCCTAAATGTATACGATGGTTTATGTGTGTGCATGCGTGTGTGTGTGCGTTTAGGTGTTAGTGTTGACCTGCACAGGGCGTATTCTTAACATGCTTTCTCTAATGAGGCCTTGTCACACTGTTGCTTGAACCCAACGAACTCAGCCCTCCACCCCTGCCTCACCCTAGCCTTTGGCCCTGTACTATATGTACTTTATGACTTTCTGCTTGTGTGTGTGTGTGAGAGAGCTGTCACTGTCTTGCCCAGTAGGAGGGTGGGCGGGGCTGAACCGTTGGATATGAAGTGCATTGAATTGTCTAAAACTCCTGACACCTGTGTGTGTCTGCAGTATCATCCTACCTGTTGGGTGAGATAGCCCGGCTGGTTTTAGTGCATGCTTGTGTGTGTGGGTGTGGGTCTACATGCATCACACATTTTCACTAAATTTGCAGGCAATCTCAGTGCACATATGTGCACTATGAATGTCACTCCTCAAAGTACAGTACAGTATGTGTTGCTGATAATAGCCGTTCCCTATGTGCCTTTCACCCTCAGACACGCATACATTTAATACCACAGCACATGAACGTGTACATGCTCCTTCTCTCCCATAGTGTACTGAAGTAAATATCCTTATGTCCCTACTGTTTGCTCAGTAGTCACACAGCATCATAAATCAGCACTATTTCCTCTAGCCACCACACCCTTCTGTTCAGCTCTCTCAGACACGTCAAGTCTTCTCACATAGCATCGATAGACCTGCTAAATAAAAGTTTCAATAAATTGGATGTTGTTTAGCATGAGGATGCAGTCATAAAAAATATATAGCAAGGTTTGAAATAAGATAACTTCATTAAAAAAAAGTTAAAATACACAACATGTAGGAACATCCCTGCTTTTCATTGGATTTGGCTTGAAAAGCTCAAATAAATGGGCCTGCAGAACCCCTGGCCTGTGCATGGTAGATCTGTTTGATAATCTGTCCACGCAGGGACTCTTTAAATTAGAAACAATAGCATCATCAACATGAGCAATCATTGCTTTAGCATCAACCAAACCTTCAAAAATAGAACTATTGTATTTTAGATTGTGGTAAGTGACCAATAGCAAAATGTGCGTGAGTGAGCATAGACACCATATACCTGCAAGGTCTTTGATCTGCATTCATGTGCCAGAAACAGCAATGCACAACTTGAGATGACCTGTTATCTTCCCCCAAAGAATACTCAGCATTTAAAGAATGCTGGGCTGAGTCTTTTAAATACATTTCTGTTCTCACTTCAAAGGGAATTCCTGGAATAAAAGAAAAAAACTAAAATATAATAAACAAAGGTTTTGTGTCTTATAGAGATATGATGTATATTCTCCAATGCAATTTACAATTATATGCACTGCGACAATTCCCAATAGAATACACAACTGAATTCATTTTGTTGGGGCAATGGGGCTAGAATGACTAACAACTAATGTCACTAGCGGGTGACAAATGAGTCACGTGATTCAGACTCACATGACTACCAACTGGTGAAAAAATGTCAATGTTTACCTTTACTTTCTTACCTCAAACCAGCACCAGAACGAAAGTTCTGTGTTGTTTGACCCATTCACCACCACCATCCCGCCCGCCCTGAGCAGACTCTTGTGGATATTAATCTACGCCACATGCTCTTACATTGGGAGGGTTTATAATGGAGTTAGTTGAATGTACATGACTCAATTTCAGATGCAGGGATAGGGGAATTCACCAACCGTGGAAGCAGGACGTTGCTAAAAAAGAATGCAGATCTCTGACAAATTTCCCTGCAATGATAAAAGCTACAAAAAGGTCACAAAGAACACAAATAACTCAACTTCAAAGTGTTTTAAGTAACTTAGACTGCCAGGCTACCTTGATGCCCCAAGGAGAGGAGAGGTTTAGGTGTATTGTACATTGGAGGACTGTGAGGCTCATCTCAGGACCCACAAGTGGCAGCAGTTTCCTTTTTACTCCCCATTAAACAATGCGACTAGCCACCAGCAGCACCGCTTGGACAAATAAAATGAATCAGCACCATATTTTTTATTCCACTTGCTCTCTCTCACTGCCTCTTAGCCCTCTCTCTCTTTCTGTGATAAATTCATTGTGTTATAAACCTGCGAAGCATTCAGACCTTTTCTGCTTTACTGGGGCTCTACTGTGCTGGTTTATGTGAAAAGCGTAATGCATTTGTCACCGTTGTAAAATCTATACAACCATGACCTGCAGTCCCCCATAAACTCCCATGGACTTGTCTTTGGCCCGCACAATAAAAGATTCTCCAAAGAGAAAGCATGTTTTCACACTGGTTTTGTCACCATATGGCCTTGGCGCAACAGTGTTCCAATGGAATCTAGATAAAGGAAAGGAATGTATGTGTGTGAGATGTGTGTGTTTTGTCTGTCTTTCATCGTACTGAGTCTACTTTAATACCTGTGTACATACCGTGTTGTGCCACAGAAGGGCATTTTTGTCTTGGCCAGCCTCCGTCTGCCAGGCGGAGCAACTTCTATACATATTGAGTGGTTTTATACACGCTGACCACTGCGGTCTATAGGAACTGGCTGCAAAGTAAATGGCTCTTACTGTAATGGACAATCGTTGAACATTACTTTGCACGTATAATGGCCACAAGGCCAGTCCAGCACGTAAAAAAAAAATGCAATTAAAGCCAGTAAAGGAATAATGCACGTACATTGACCGCCTTTGACCACAACACACTTAACGCCCCCGTGTAGGAGTTAAGACACTGATTTAAGAACCGCAGAATGAAACTGCAATCTTTGGGGGTGAAAAAATGAGGTTTATCTCTGACCTGTTAACAATTCATGGTGGCGAGGCCATTGGACCGACTTGAATGGGTTGATACGATTGGTAGAAACCCACACAAAATGACTGTGGAGATTGAGCAACGTTCCTTCAGGAATGCTTCTTGTTTATATGGGACAGATGTTTCACAGACATTCCAAAATGTCATCAATTAACTTAAAGTAAAGTGTATCATTATCATGAAGAATGATAGCCCATACACAACAAAAAAATCTAATCAATAGCAATAAACACTGTATGCAACTTTTAAAAGAAGGACCGAGAAGTGAAAAATTCAATGTAGTTTGTCATAAATGGGCTGACAAATAAAACCAGGTCACAGGTGTAAATAAAATCTTAAAGGCATTGTTGAAGTAGGGTTTTGGAAGGATCTTATCCATAGCCACTGTAGACAAAATTGGTCAACGAAGTGTTGTGGCTTTGAGGAGAGCAGAGATGGATATAACACCTTCAGAGTCCCATCAGAAAAGGCTGTCTGACGGCAGGGCAAAGCAATTAAATTATTCTAAATATTGTGTTAACTTCAACTGATTTTGATATTTTGAAGTGTCTACATTTTTTTTTTGCTGCTGCTGGTACTCCTGTCCGCCATACAGTAAGTAATACTCTGACTATGGATAAGTACCTCATACAACCCAACTTGGAAATACATTTAAACTATGTAAGCTTAAATCATGTACCTTTGTCACAAGTGCTTTTAAAAAAAATATGAAAGGGATTCAACCAAGTCAAGCTTTTACTATGAGTATTGATTTTACAGGAGGGTTTTTTGTGTTTCAAAAGCTTGGAAGCTGTTTAAATACTGCAGAATGTCTTAAATCCTTCAAAAACACGCAGAGTGGGTTTTCAGTAGGTCTGTTACAGTCTGAGGTTGTGAAAGACACGTCGGGAGGTAAAAGGTCAGAGTTCATTTGTTTATCGCTCCATTCTCTAACTGACCTTGCTTATTGTTATGTCACGATGTGGCCACACAGAATGTTTAGACTATCCAAAGAACACATGCTACAAACCAGATCTGTGTTAGGGGGTTATTAAAACTAGTGTTGATCCTTTAAATCATTTTCCTTTTCACTGTCTTTCTGCCAAAGCTCAGACTCCTGCAGCATCTTTCTAACAGTGAACATGATTTGGAAAAGTTGAATTTTGTCACTTTTCAGCTTGTTATTGCCCTAATTCACCAAACCACTCTGCAGTTGCTCAGTCCCCACTCATACTGATTCAACAAACACCAGTGCTAGTTGAATCAGTATTAATGACCCCCCCTGCACACATGCACACATGCACACACTAACATGCTCACTCTCTCTCACGCACACACACACACACACACACACACACACACACACACACACACACACACACACACACACACACACACACACACACACACACACACACACACACACACACACACACACACACACACACACAACTAAGCTGAGGCATAAGAGGTCAAAGTCTATTGATAGTCCGTCGGTGTTGGAATGCAAGGTGTAGAAACGGCAAATCAAACAGAGCAATGGCAGGTGTGGTTATTTGTGTCCATGTGTTTTAGTTTTTCTTGTCTCCCTTGCCAACTTTGCTATATTCATGTGAAATAATAAAAAAGAATATGTAGGGGTTTTGTAAGAGTGAGAGTGTCAAGGGTTGAGGAAGGAGGCCCTGTGCGGGGTCATAAGGTCGGGGAGCAGGCTTAGAGGAAAGAAAGGAAAGCCCCCCCCCTCTCCCTTTTTCTACTCTTTTCATTCTTTCATTCTTTCACTCCACCCTGAACTCAGTCTGAAGTTCAAATTCATTGTCAAAGTGAATGTGAATGAAGGAAAGGATGAATGGAGGTGGGGGGAGGGTCAGGGAGGGAGCGGAGCAACATGTGTCAAATGTGCGTGCTCTGTGCGTGTGGTTGTTAATAGATTAGCATCTCTCGCAGTGTGATTCAAATTCTTTGCCCTTAAAATGTAATATTAGCGGGACAATTTCTGAGCTTTCTATTATATGCAGTTGTGTCATTTGGAAGCTAATTTGCTTCAAGAGGATACACAGGTTTTACATGCAGTTTTAAAGCTCATTCAATGCCAAGATTAAGAATACAGTCGTCAGAAATTGATATTCTTTACAGTTTGTCTCATACATGATCTCACACCGTAAATCATTTGAGCATCGTGTATATGACCTCCCATTCCTACAACCATCATCAGGCCCCTGCAATGTGCAACAGTTTGTGATGTGTTAAGTGTGCCACTTCAAGGCCAGTGTTGTCTTTTTGGTCATTCCGCTAGTTTCATTGCTGTAACACTGTAATGCAAAGATGCCATTATAACCTGCCATTATAACCTGTTTTCATCATTCAGCCACTGTGGCTGAATGATGAAAACACCGAAAATAAAATCTCACTTATCGACTATGTAAGATTATGTTCTGTGTTATATCATCCTCTGCATCCCGACTGCATTCTAACCCCCTGACCTCATAGCGCAGTGACGGCTGTTTGGGCTATACTGTACTGGGATCCTCAAAGGTCATGAAGGGCATTTCTCTGATCTCCTGACCCCAGAAAGAGGCCTCTCAGCCTGGCCAGGCCAACGGAAAATCCCTGGGGCCTGAGCTGGATAAAAGGATGTCCAGGGAAAACATGGATTATCAGCGTGCATGTGTAAGGGTGTGAGTGTGTGGGTAAGTGTGTGTCTGTTTGTTTGAGTGACGACATGCCCTCGAGTTTCATGCCTGTCTTGTGTAACCAAGTTCAGGCCACACACCGTCCAGCTGGTTATGAAGGTTAATTGCAGCTACACAGATGAGGGGGTTAGGTCGCATTTGCCGTGTGTGTCTGTGTGTGTGTGTGTGTGTGCGTGTGTGTGTGAGAGAGAGAGAGAGAGAGAGAGAGAGAGAGAGAGAGAGAGAGAGAGAGAGAGAGAGAGAGATTGGAGACTTCATAAAGCTCAACATGTATTACACACATGTGGATAAGGGGACATTGTGTGTGAGGTTGTTATGTCTGTAACCAGTGTGTAGATGTTTCTGTGACCCTCCTGCATGTCTACAAGCCTGTTACACACACACACACACACACACACACACACACACACACACACACACACACACACACACACACACACACACACACACACACACACACACTACACAGAACACTTCCATCCTCTTTTAATCTCTCAACACGTTTCCTCCTGTGAGTTCATATGTGTGTGTGTGTGTGAAAGGTCAAAGGTCAACCTGGAGGTTTGAGGCTGGGGTTTCACATGACTGAACACCTTTGTTGCTCGCTGCAGGGGGAGACTAAATTTGTGTCTGGTGTGTGTGTGTACATGGTGAATAAATGAAAAGTGGGGGAGTATTTGGTGTGTTGTGTCTAGTTCAGAGTCACGGCTGACGCAGACACTACAGCCCCACCCCCCTCACCGGTCCAGGTTTTGATGTCTGCCGAACAGTGTGTGATCGTACAGGAATGTGTGAATGGGGCATAGCTTTTTTTTACAACAGCTGCAGGTGTAGTCAGACCTGGAGGGAAGCCAGCCTCACCTCACCTTCAGGGACTGATGCGTCACCTGAAAATAATTTAATTTGTGTTCCATAGTTGTCCAAATGTGTATTTAAAAGTGCTCTCCAATTTGTGTTCTACAGGAATCAGTATATTTGTGCTCAATTTGGGCATGACAATGGGCAAAATTAAAAGAACAATTGCTTTTTATGAGCCATTTAAAGATTCAACCTTTAAAATATTTCCACAAGCTGCAAACAAAAAGGGGGCAGAATTTCATCTCTACTACTGGGTCAATACAACCTAAACCTAATTTTCAGGTGTTTGTTTTTACTCAGGCTGAACGGTCAATGCACATTTAGATGGTTTGTTTATTGCCTTAAATCCAAAGTGGAAGAAGCGAGTAGGCATCTTTTCATCCTCCCTGCCGCAATAACACCACTTCACCTGTAGGAGATTGGGCAATTCAGTTGTATGGCAACATAATCTTGGAGGAGACAGGGTTGTAGTGCATTAGTGAATAAGTGATTTTTTTTTAGAAAGGGAAACGAAGCTGGAAAAAAGTTACACTTTTCACAAGCTGACTTAACTTCTTCATGAAGATTAACAGCAGGATCCCATATGGCATGAGCAAAGACTCTGAATAATCTACAAATGATTCCACTCTCAAGAGGTGTATTATCACAAATCAGACATTGATAGGAATCTTTGAACCTATATTTCCTTTTCTCATGTTATCTTTTAGCTCTTTGTATAAATGCATAATCCAGCCAATTATTAGTGCAAACAGTAATATATAGTGATGAGATATGATGGATATGTCTAACAAAAAAGAGTAAGTGATAGTAAGAGCTAGAAAAAAAAGTAATGTAATACATGTAAGGTATGCTATCTGTTCTGTTCCCTTCAGGTGGTTTTGTACCAAACACACACACACACACACACACACACACACACACACACACACACATACAAACTAAAACATGGCCGTGTGCCACTTTTCTCTTTGTGTTTCTAGAAGTTGTCACAAGACACTCACACACACCCTCTGCCCCTAAGCATTGGTCGTATGATTGACCTGTTCTACTGGCCCATCCCCACCTTTGTACACAGGATCACATATAAGGTACACACACGCAGGCAAACACCTGCTATCAGCCACACCCAAGGTGTTGAGTGACATCCAGGAAGGCTGGGAGGCTCTTTATCTAGTACACACACACACACACGCACACACATGTAAAGAAGCACTAATATGTCTAACAGTACACCTCATCCACATGGGGTCAGTCCAATACATTTGTGAGTTATGCCTTTTTTTCTGTGCGTAAAGATCATTGTAGTTGCCATCAGGTTAAAGATGATTGATGGCTTAAAAGTTGTTAAATACCGAACACGGATTTTGTCTGAAAAAAACACATGTTAGACCAATGAAATACTTTGCTCCAACATAATTAGCCATGTGCTTCTGTTTGTTGCACAGATAATATGTATTTTTCGAAGCAATGGGCCTTAAGACCATTTGGCATTTGTTTATGGGGTATAGTGCAAATGAGCGTTTGGATAGGTTTTTGTTGTGTGGATTGGACGTGGACATTAATTTGGAGGAATTTCTTTGGAAAACTGCAGCGTGCATAGTTGTCATGCGGAAAATTTTCCTTATTCCTCTTCCACATTTTCACAAAACAGTGGTGAGGAATATGTTTTATCCTGACAATGTTATGCTGAAAATTAGGATTATAATTTTATCAATATTTACTCTTGCTCATTTCCTCTTATCCATGTTCTCTGCTTTCATCTCTTTCTATTCATCAACACAGTAAAAAGTAATGCTAGATTGATGAGAGCCAGAGCTGATTATGTTTATTATCGTCTCTCTCACTGCATGTGTATAACTTCAAATGAGTTGAGGCCAGCTCCACTAAACTAGGCACCGTCTCACTGTAATAACAGTAATCAGTTTGGGCCATTTTAAATAAGACCAAAGTGAGTGTATTGTTATGCTCAATTACTGTTTGTGGTTAGGTCATGCATAAATAAATACACACACAGGTTTGTATTTAATTCCATCACTGTACTTGCTTTGTCACTGCCCAGTTACACAAATTTGAGGGTCATGGCGGACCTAGCTTGTTTTTATTCACTAAAAGAAGAAAAGAAACCATCAATGCAATTGTAAATAATAAAGGTGGTACCAATGATCTACAGTGTTTAATCAAGAGAGGGAAAACAACCAACAATAGACACAAAACTTAATTATATTTTCCCAAAGAAGATCAAGAGCTTTTTCCTCAATGTGGCAGGAAGAGAGGGAACCAATGACCGCTGGGGATTTATACCCCACCAAATAAAGACTTAAGAACCTTTGATATTGTTTTGAAAATTCATAAGGCACACAGATTTGTTACTGATACAAGACAGGCTTGTTTTGAAAAATAGGTTTTATTGAAGAAATCAAAATAAGCAAATATGCCAGGTCGGGAGCTGCTGTGGAGGAAAGAATATAACTGGCTAAATTACAATTATTGAAACTAAAAATGAGAAAGAAATAATTCTTTATTATAAAATAGGATTTATAAAAAATTCTAAAACTACATCATAACCTTTAATCTTCCAGAATGTCCTGTCCAACATAAACTGAGCAAAAGTAAGAAATCTAGGATGAGGCCACTGAGGCAGATTACTCTGAGGAGGGCCATTGGGTGCTACCGCTCACTCACCTCAGGTGCAACAAAGCAAAAAGAAAATGGTGCAGTCTACACTTTAATCCCAGTGCTTGTACATGCTTGCATATGGTGTACGGACCTCACCAAAGTGTCTTAGCCTCCCAACAATGGCACTCTACTTCACCTAAAGAATAAAAACAAACAAACCCAGTGGGTTTAACGATATAACTCAAACAGCAAGGCAAAAGAACAGCGGCAAAACCGTAGCAGGTGAACCTGCAAAGGGAAAACTGGGATTAACAGGACTCACCATGCTGCCAAAGAATACAATTTGATTTTGTGATTCCACTCACCACCTCTAATATGCGGTATTAACACATGGAATCACTCATGGTGGACAGGACAACAATGGGGTTCAAAAACAATGTTTCCAGCCAACATGTCAGAACAGAGGTAGAAAAGAAGGCAGTAAGTGTGCATTTTATGAAGGTTGGCATACTAACTCATCATTTGAACTACTTGTTTTGGGGAGGAGCCGGCCTTAGGTCTGCATTCGCCAATACTACACCCTATGCTGCATTCACTGGCACCAGGGGAGCATTCCCCACCACATCCTGATTAGCTTGATACTTGATATTCCAGGGGAATGTGTTGCCAATATTTAAATTGGCTGTTATTTAAAGTTCTGATAATACACACATAGTGAGGTTTGAATCGAAGATGGGACTTTTAGCTGGGTCAAGCTACAAGACCGTGGATCCTACATTTCCCAAAACACAACTTACTAGCATATTTGTGCTGTAAATACCCATGTGAAAATGTTAAGGTGGTTACTTCTTTTTCTGTATCTGTAATTTATTCAGTCTCCCTTCAAACTCCGTGCCGACTACTTTGGAATGATGTTAGATCGGAGATCGCGTCCACCCGGGTGTCATGTTTCCATCACTGCCAGTCGCAGCTGGAGCCGATAAATACCTGTGACGACTGGAGTCAATTGTCCTGGGAATGACTGCCGTTTGTTTGGGGCTTAAGATAACCCTAATGACATAATTAGTGATGTTTTCTCGGACTTGAGAAAGCTTCTCCAGACATCACACAACTCTTTTCACAGTGTATGCATACCCCATGACTAGAAAACAGATCTTTATGTGAAAAATTGGCTGAGACCCCTTTAAAAAACAACTGTACACTAATATACCATGAGTTATTACACCATGGTAATGCATTTAGATTGAAAGTACCATTCTTGTTCTGCCTTTTGTTGCCGACACAGTGTAAACAATCATCACATGTTGCTGTAAAAACACATCCATGCGGTGAGGATTTCCTCCGAAGCCCAAACATGGCTGTAATCACAGAAAAATGTCCACTGTTAGTATGTTGATTTTCATTCACAGTGATCTAAAGTTAAAAATTTTGATGAATTAATAAGTCTTGTATTGCATTTATATTCCCACTAATAGTTCTCAGCAATGGAATGTAAAACTTTGAAAACACTCTTATTCCAAACCAAAAACGTTGATCAAGCGTCATAAATGCTTGTCAGTTGTGTTCTCTAAAATATCTATGTTATGTTTCTGTGAAAACATCACCTTCAAACAACTGTCATTATTCAGGTTTCTCACCAAAAACTATGATGTTCATTTAGTAAATTATGGTCCATTTACAGTCAAATAGACCATAAAACAGAGCATGCTTTAGGGCGGGGCTTACTGTGATTGACAGGTCACTGCCGCTACAAGAGCTGTGTTTATACATCACTCCTCCACATTCTAAATATGGTCACTTCCGTTTATTGGTTGCAAAAGAAACCAACATGGCGGCAGCCACTTATGTATGTGCAGTAGTGATTGGGCAGGATTTATAGATCCGGTTGCGAGTGCCACCTGTTGTTCTAGTGTAGAGTAAACTTCGCCTGTGGTTCTGAGGTGGAGCGGTCCTAGAGCGAGGGTCGTGTTCTAAACTGAAGATTTGCAAATTGCTCCTTTAGGCTGTGCCATCAGTGTGCGTGAATGTGCATTTTTTAGATCCTGATGGGAAGGCATGGCAGCCTCATGGTGTATGAATGTCTGTGTGAATGGGTGAATGTAGACATGTAGTGTATAGCACTTTGAATGTTCAGTAGACTCAAAAGGTGCTGTATAAATGCAAGTCTATATACATTTTACCATATCAGATCGGTGAATATCGGATGGGTGCATAGTCTAACGTCCTCGCTGATACCCGGAGGCATGTCCAAACACCGGTACTGATATTGGAACAACTCTAGACCTCTGCTGAATTCTTGTCCAGGACTCACAAACACTTTTTCACATGTTCTTTTGTTGGTTTAAATATAGCAACATCAAACCAGCAGCCACAGATGGATTTTTGAAAGTATCCTGAAGGAATTCTCAGGCACAGAAGGGTGAGGTGCTGAGACAAAAAAAAAAAGTGACCTGTGTGTGTGTGGTTCAGAAGTGGTCTCAGTATCCTGGGGGCTGGGGAGGTTTGAATGTCAAGTTTCTCTAATAACGGGAATCGGTGAAAAGGTCAGCCCCAGTCGCCTGACCACACCAATAGGATGGCGTGCATGTGCGCTTGTGTTTGCAAGAGTATGTGTGTGTGTGTTCGTGTGCATAATGTGTGCTAGTGTGTTTCATATTCATATTTGAGTGTGAAAAAGTGTGTGTGTGTGTGTGTGTGTGTGTGTGTGTGTGTGTGTGTGTGTGTGTGTGTGTGTGTGTGTGTGTGTGTGTGTGTGTGTGTGTGTTGGCTAAGGGATCGTCGACCAGGCCTGGGGCAGAAATTGATTCTCTGGCGAAGGAAAGGAAATGAGGAGGGGAAAAAAAAATGGTACAAGGTGAGAGGTGTGGCAAGAGCAGGAATAAAGATGGGTAGTGGTTTGAGGAGGAAGAGGAGAGGGACAAAAGGGAGGAAATAGAAGTGAAAGATAAGAAGAGGAGTAAAAGGAGGAGACAATAGAGGAATGAGGAGGTGTAGAAGTGGAGGAAGAAGAGTCAGGCAGAGGGGAGTGATGTGAGGGAGGAGAAACAGATGGGGCAAGGGAGCAGGAAAAGCAGCAGAGGCTGAGGTGGAGTAAAGATGAAGCATGGAGATGGAGGAGGTGGAAGAGTGACAAGAGCGTGTAGTGGGCTTTGAAACAGCACTCAGACCATCATGTTGGGAAGCATGATGCTTATGTTTTATTTTGTAGGTCCATGTTTTCACCATAATTTACTTGGTAGTTTCTTGGTAAGAACTATGTAATCCAGAGACCAGATTCCAAAACATTTATTGGAATTTGTAGATTTGCAGCTTAAAAATGGTATGAATGCCTCATAAATCATAGATCTAAGTGAGTTTAACAACTTGTTGTGGGTAATGAAGTGCCTGGGGGAATTTTTTATTTTTTGCATTTTTAATAGATGATTATCAGACATGTTCAGTGTTATTAAGGTGACTTCACCCACGGGATTGTAGACTGCTGTTTTGAAGCTAAGAGTTAGGCAGCTTGACCGCCATCATCTTGGAATATGGGCATCACCATCTTGGCTTTTTGCAAACATTGAAACGGAAGTTACCATATTTGGAATGCGGAGGAGTGACGTAGATACGCCGTATACTGCTCAGGTAGCAATAGCAACCTCTCGATCACACTTTAGCCCGCCCTAACGCATACTCAGCTTTATGGTCTTTTTGACTCTAAACTTCATACAGTAAATGGCCTGATTCTTGTCCCTCCTACAGCAGGTCAGCCATGACGGCGGTCCGCTCTATGATGTGCAGGAGGCACAAAGGAGGGAAATTGCATTAATATTTGAAATAACGAAGCTGGGCGGTCATTAGGCTAGTCTCCTCTGCTTCCATAGCAATACATTAAGCCAAGACAAGCTCCATGTATTTTACATGGTCCTGTCAACGCAGAAGATGGATCTGGCAGCGTAATGATTTCCTCTTATAAGCCGCCGTAGGTATAAAGAAAGGAAGACAGAGAGAGAAAGAACATGTAGTGTGTGTGTGTGTGTGTGTGTGTGTGTGTGTGTGTGTGTGTGTGTGTGTGTGTGTGTGTGTGTTGCAGACACCAGACTGTTGCCTGTCCTCTGGTCACACGTGTGACCTGATTTGACTTCTAAAGCCTCCGGCTACCCGTCTGAGGGAGCGCAAGCTTGTTCACAAGCTTGTTATGTACTACACACACGTACATACACACTGCATGACACACGCTGTGATGACCCTCGCTCACCTTTCACCTCGTCGGAGATTTCGGCCCGAGTCCCCCATGTGGCGCTGTCTGAGCTAGTGATGTGCGTGACATCAGATCCTTGGACAATTTTAAAGTACAACGTGTCAGATGACCACTGTATGCGCGTGTGTTTGTGTGTGTGGCGAGGAAGAGGCAGATACGGTGATGTCCAAGCGATAATCAGTTTATAGGTCTCAGGGTTAAATGCTGTTGGTTCCTTTGGCTGAACGAGTTTCAGAAAACAGACCAAGTCAACAAACACAAGTGCTGAGATCAAGTGTTGTATCACTCAGATGGATTTGTTGTTTTCACCGTAGACTGTAAATAACACGTGTATGTAGCCATCGTAACGTCACTCACTGGTTTGTGGACTGGTGTTTTGAAGCCTTGAGTTTGGCGATTTCGCCATCGCCATCTTCAAATAAGTCCTTCACCATGTTGTTTTTTTGCAGCCAATGAACAGAAGTTACCATAACTGGAATGTGGAGGAGTGAAGCAGAGACGCCGTATACGGCTCTGGTAGCAGCAGTGACCTGTCAATCACAGTAAGCCCGCATTCTCCAATTCAATCATTTACAAAAAATGTTTCACTTTTCACAATGACCTTCCTTCCTTCCCGTAGCATCTGTATGTATCCTTGCCTAGGTCTGACAAGGTTATGTCAGGCAGTGAACTCAGAGGAGCTATCGATTTCCCCTCCAACATCTCCTCCCTCCTGCTTGTTTGCCCAGGCAAACAATCACAAAATCTTAAAGAAACACATCAAATATACACTGCACATATATACACCCACAAGTAGTATTCTACCTGAATAGTTAGGTATTGTTAATTTAAAATAAAATCAGAAAAATTCATATTCTGATGCTTTTTCCCCAAATTTAAAATGTGAGAAGCTTAACTTGCTGGAGTTGGTAAAAATGACACTTGAATAAATAAATCATGAAATAAATCAAGATGAGAACCCTTTTATTATATAGTTTATAGTAACTTCTGTTTGGTAAATATCTCTTTCCTACAACTTTGATTTTGAGTTTGAATATAAATTTAAAATGAGCTTTTTGCAATTTTGTCTCGACGCAGTATCAAGTATGATAAATAACAGTTTACAGAACAACATGAAACTATCCTTTCTTAATTGAGACAAATAGGAATAGATGATCCCAGCTTTGTCTAGTCACACAATCAGCACAGGCTGAGGCAGCGTGTTGCTGTAGAAGCCTTCTCGTGGTTCAGTATAGCATAACACATGATAATCATGTTAAATGTTGCATGATCCATACTGTAATCTGAAAATACAGAAGAGGCCAAAATGATCACAACACATCTGAAAATGAATGTTGACAATGTTTAATTAAAGTGTTGAAGTAAAAGGAAAGTCCCACCACTGCTTTCTCTCATCCTCTGCATTCAATGCTTGTTCCTTTATTTGGGACTCTTCATTTGTCTCTCCTGCCAAAGTGTAAAGAAACAATTTATCTAAATTATATACACCTTCTTTATTTCATCTTTCTGTTTTCTTATCCATTTTCTGTAATGCATCCACACAAACATGCCCATAAGCAATGACAGCAATCAGATGAGTAAATCGGTAATCTTGGCGTCGTACAGTTCAATTGAATATTTTTGTCAAAAATGACAGAGCCCAGACCTCAATAGAGGGACGTCAAAAAAAGTTTGTGAACCACCGCTATAGAGTGTTCAGGGGCAGAAGCATCCTAAGCTCATCTCTCTGTGACACTGAAAGGCGTCAAAGCGTTTGCTTTTTGTCCAGAGTTTCTATTTTATTTTCCATTTCAACCAGTTGGAACACCAGGCAGGACAATGCACTGGTATAGTCCTCAAGGAGCTTTGGATGTGAATCAAACTACACTGTTTCTATATGATTTAGAGGCTGAATCATACATAAAATATGTTGGTAAAGATGGGAGGTCATTAATGTACACAACAGATGGGAAGCAGAATTCCTAGAGCTATATTTTAGTAACTTAATTTATATCTTTTTTTTTTAATTGTCTGTGACATCCTGTACCAAATCAAAGCCTAAGTTATAAAGAAATATATATTGGCACAAAGTATTGTCCAATAGCGGCTACAAACCAAAAACATTAGTATGGTCACCAGCTTTAAAAAATACAGGATAGACCCAACCAAAAGTGTAGGAACAATATGTGTCTGTTTTCATGATTGAACGCACCCCCAAAATTTCCCCCTTCTCCCTAAACTTGGCCTGTTTCCATAAGAAAGGGCTTCACTAATGTGATTGCTGTGGTCATGGGCCTGCACTGATCTCCTTTTTACGAGGATAAATGAAGTCTGATTGTTGGAGGTGCGTCTTGTGTCGAGGTCCCACAGCTACACAGACAGACAGACAGACAGACGGGCCGGCAGTGAATGAGTGGCCGTGTGCCAAAGCCAATAAGAGGCCCTGGTGGGAGCCAGGGGGGAGGAGAGACCCTCATGTATTATTCATAATTATTCGAATAATCCCTAGATAGTGGAGAGAGATGGTCTGTCTTAGTACTCATATATGTGTGTGACAGTGATTAAAGGTGAAAAAAGTATAAAACAAGAAACTAAAAGATGGATTATTAGTTGGGCCACTGCCTCTCTGATTTGGGGTGTTAGATGCCAGAACAACCTTGAATTCTATGCGCTCATAGAGCAGATACAGCCACAACAATGTATCTCCCTATCGTATCACAATATTTAACTTATAACCATGCCTGGAGGAGCATGGCAGTCTATCTCCATTTTGCTGCATTGGTTTAAAGCCTGCTGTGGTGATTTTTGGCTCCTTTACCTGCCTTTTAAGAATGGAGGTTTCTGTCCAGGCCGCAACCTCTGGTTCTGACGAGTGAAGCTGATGCTCAAGTGTCTTAAAACTTGCATTCTGTCTACTGACCAGCAGGAGGCGATCACAAAAACAAGTCAGATTGTATAGAAGTCAATGAGGAAATTACTTCTCACTTGATTTATTCCCTTAGTAAACATAGTAAACATAGTAAACATAATAAACATGAGTTTATGGTCTCAATCTCTAGTTTCAAGTCTTCTTCAATACAGCATGATGTTCATTTAGTAAATGATGGTCCATTTAGAGTCAAATAGACCATAAAGCAGGGTATGCTTTAGGGCGGGCTTACTGTGATGTACAGGTCTCTACCACTACCAGAGCCATATATGCCGTCTTTACGTCACTCCTCTATATTCTAAATATTGTAACTTCTGTTCATTGGTTACGCAAAAAACAACATGGCGACGGACGTAATCCAAGCTGGCGACGGCAAAATAATCAAACTCAAGGCTTCAAAACATCAGTCCACAAACCAATGGTTGACGTCACCATGACTACCTCCACTACTTACATAGACTATGGTTCTGACCTCTGTCAGAATAAAGGTTTGACCTTTCGGCTCATAAAAACCTTTTAAACAAGTTTTTTTTTTAATGTTTTTAATTCCTGTATGTGACTAACCCAGAGGAACTTTTCAGATAAAAACTTGTAGGTTTACACTATATGATATTTCAAATCCAGTAGATTGAAGAACTTTTGGTGTGTTTTTAATGTGTTTGGGAAGACTGAAATAAGCCCAATTCCAGAGCTTTTATTATTTTAGCAATTCAAATAGGTCTCGTGTTGTGTCAGTTGAGTAACGTATTTTTAACAGCAGGTTGGTTGGTGAGCATTTGACCAATCAGAGCTTTGTTAGGGGATAAAGAACGTGTACTTCATCCTGCTACACACCTAGATGTTTTAAGTTACTGTTAGTATGCTGTTTGAATGAAAGTTTATTTAAAAATCTTTGGAGAGTTGATATGAACCTAAATCAGTTCACTGTGAGCTCAAACACACACACACACGCACACACACACACACACACACACACACACACACACACACACACACACACACACACACACACACACACACACACACACACGATTCAAAACTGCACACAATAGCTCCAGGACCCTCATTAACTTCTATATTCATCGTCAAGCAACGTGCAACATTCTAAGACACTTACAAGGAACATTTGCCACCTTTTATATGGCTGTCCAATCGGTCTTTCGGCCAAATGTGGTTGAATGAAGCAATCAATTCCTCAGTGTGTGCTATATTTACCCATAAAGCTGAGTTCACTGCTGCAAGATCTGTTCTCTTTACATCCACCGCTGTCATAAAACGTGACAGCGATGTAGTTGGATGCAGGGAAGAACTCCAGGCTATTCCAGCTTGGATGTGTAGTTTCCGCCGCCCGCTAGAACTTCCTAAACCTGTTGTAAGTTTCATTGTGTAAATAAACTTTCTAAAAACAAACAAAAACAGCTCTGTTTCCAACAGCAAAAATGGCCTCCTCTAATATGAGTGCAGAGGATGTTATAGAGTTCTGCATGAACTACTCTATAAACATGGAAATGCGTCAGCAGAGCCTTAAAAAAGGTTAATGTATTGTTCTACGAAAATAAAAACTCCCCTGTTCTCATTCAAGAATTCCCTCGAGAATACTGAGGCTTTAAGTTGGTTGCTAACAAGTGGTTAATGAGCCTACTCTCCTAAATACCATCAGTAAGACACAAGTCCACATTGAGCTTAGTTGTGTGCATAGACTGTATATAAGAAGTGAACGTAGTCATTGTGATGTCACCAATTGGTTTGTGGACTGATGTTTTGAAGACTTTCGCCCTCTTGTTGTTTTTGCAGCCAATGAACAGAAGTTACCATATTTGGAATGTGGAGGAGTGATGTAGAGACTCTGTATACCTCACAGTAAGCCCGCCCTAAAGCATACCCTGCTTTATGGTCTACTTTACTCTAAATGGACCATAATTTACTAAATGAACATCAGGCTGTATTGAAGAAGACTTGAAACTAGAGATTGAGAACATAAACTCATGTTTACAATGTTTACTGAGCGAATAAATCAATAGTAATCCTATCATAACCCTTGCATCACTCTATGGATGAGGATACCTTTTACAGTGTTTTTGCTGACTCGGATTATCAGACAAATTTATTTCGATATTCGATTAAAAGCATGAATTTTGAAAAAATGACCATATCAAGCATTATCTATGTTAATGTATTAGCACAGTGAACTGAAATACCAGTGATCTCCTGGTGCCACGGGTGTACTTTAGGACCCAAATGCAGTTGGACAGACATGGGGAGTAGTTGGAATGAGCTTTTTTCCGGGATAGTACAAACAGAAGGAAACCGGGCATGAGCAGACTCACAAAGAGAAATCCAGCCGGGAATACACCAAACAGTCACGGGAACAGGCAGACAGAAACCAGGAGGTGCAGAGGCAAAACTCGTGGTCGGGGACAGAAGGCTGAGACATTTACCGGGGCAGAGACGAGGCAGAAGAGTCTGGGGCAGGCAAGGCCGGTAACAGGGAATCAGTCCAAGGGTGAGTGCTGGAAAGTCTGGCATGATGCGGAGAACAATCTGGCAGTGAGTGTGTGTCACTGGAGCTTATATACAAGGTGAGCAGGGGGAGTATGGAAGCAGAACTGTGACACCTGGGGTCATTTGAATGATTTGCTCTCATGACTTCTCAAAAATGAATTTGACCAACAGGCCTTAAAATCTTAAAAAATATACATAGTATGGTCTTGTAAATGTTTTCCTGTTCGGCTGACTGTTGCAGACAAAATGAAGAGCAGAGGATGAACAGACAGAAAGTCCAGCACGGCCAGACCTCGGTTCCATTGTTATGCTAAACTAAGGTCAGTTTTTGGATAACTACAACTCCTCATCTGATCTCAGATCTGGCCCCCTTGTTAACACAGTCTGTCATTAGCATAATCAACTAGCACAGCTCTGGCCTCTGGTCTGCAATCAGCCAGATCAAGGACTCTGTGGGGAGACCGGAGCGTTACAACACAGGACTAAATTTAGTTTTTATGACTTCATGTTCATAATTATGTTACCACTTTACATTATTACATGTATTACATGTTAACATAGTGAAGGTATGGAAATCTGAACCACAATGGTGCTCCCTTCACCTCTCTATTGTATAAAAAAGAAATAAATTAGGATTGATTGAGAGGAAGAGTTGTTTATCATATTTTTGCTGCCAACACTGATGTTTGACGTAATTACTAAGCCATCAGCCGCTGTCACTACTGTTGTATTTCAGTTGATACTATATTCACTGTACTGTTTATTACCTTGGCAACGGAAGTTTCTCAACTTGTCATGTCAGTAACGCATATTTGAAATGACTTTGTTTAAGGACAAGCCAAATTTAGCAACAAGCACGTTCCAATTCATCAGTACATGAACCTCTCAGTGTATGTCATCATGTACTAATATCCTTCACTGTGACTGTCTCAACTCAGGCTTATTATAGAGTGTGTTGACAGGTCCATTTGAAACAGTTACGTCCTTTAATTTACAAACGGGACTGCAAGGGTGTCTTTCTTTATTTGAAAGTGTAGGTTCAGTGTCTCAATGTGTCTGTGTTCATGTCTGGTCTGAATACAAGGGACCTTTAATGAGGTAAGGGGATCCCACTACGGCTTTCCCAGACACACACTAACCTTTCAACCCAGACGGGGCAAAGAGGAGGTGTGTGTGTGTGTGTGTGTGTGTGTGTGTGTGTGTGTGTGTGTGTGTGTGTGTGTGTGTGTGTGTGTGTGTGTGTGAGAGAGGGTGTGGGCAAGATGGTGAAGACATACAGGGACCAGACATCCCGGTTTGTGTGGGATTGTCTCTGTTTTAATCTATGTGTCTCGAATCCTGACAAATATCTGTAAAACCCTGTCCCCACATTTACTCACTACCAAATTGTCCCATTTTATTAACACAATTAAAATACTATTAATAATACTATACTTGTTTTTAGCAATTACGTAGACATTTTTCATGTTTTGTCCCACTCTAAACAGTTAGCTGTCATGCATAACAACTCCCTTTTTACCGGACAATGAAAACGCTGTGTTCTGCACACACTGCAAGAGGACATTTTTGGGCAAGCACAGAGGAAACGCAGATATAAAAGATCATATTAAGACTAAGATAGCAATTTAGGTGTGCTAATGCATAAACATATGTTATACTTAAAGACCCCGGTTTGGGCGTTTGAAAATACCAAGGATCACCCATCTAAGATTTAAAGATGTCTGCTGATCTGTGACAGATATCAGAAGGCACATTCCAACATTATACACATGCTTTGGCTCTGTCCATCCTTTTTTAACTTCTTGATAATTGTTTTTACTACTTTAAAATATTTTAAGCCTAAAGTTTGACCCTGGCCCTTTAAGAGCTCTCTCTGGGATGTTAAATAGGACGAAACCTATGGGAGAGCGACAGAGGAGGGATCCTTCTCCCAGGATGAACAGAAATGCAATGGATGTCATGTGTACAGAATGAACAACATAACAGAGTTACAACACATTCAATGTATATGACATAAATGATTCATATAATAAGAGTAGTAAGCAGATTAATGAAGAAAAAAATTAAGACTACCAATAGTAACAGCAGCTATGAATATAGTAGAATTATTATAATGATAAGAGCGGTAATTATATAGGGAATACCAATAGTAATGTGACTAATAATAATAATGGTAGTAGCAGTGGGTGTCAGCAGGGCCACAGCATGGTCCAGATACAACCATTCATTCACACCAGATTCATGGAAACCTGCGAGGCGAGAAAGCACAAAGACTCCGGGGAAGAAGCAAACTCAGTAATGTGCATAAATAGGAGATGAATACATAAATATGGAGGGAGAGAGGAGGAGAGAGGAGCTCAGTGTACCCTAGGTAGTCCATCTGCAGCCTAGGCCTATAGCAGCATATCTAAGGGCTGGACCAAGGCAAACCTGAGCCAGCCCTAACTATAAGCTCTATCAAAAAGGAACTACTTAACTGGCTAGGAGAGTGATCCTTGTAAAATGGAAATCTTACGCACACCCGTTCAGCTCATAAACATCGAATTTGGTACATGCTATACTTTCTTAAGTAGCAGAAAATTAAAATTTGGGGGGCCTTTGCATTTGTCAAGGTTTGCGGCCCCTTTCTCAAGTACATTACAAGTATGTCAGTGGTCATGTTTCAATTCCATTGTCAAACGAATTTATGAAATTTTGTCAAAACGAATTGTGAATTAATCATGTCCCATCGCATTTATATTATTCTGCAGAATGTCATCATCTGACCTTCCTGATTGATTTTCCTATTGTGGCGAAGGCACAATTACCATCTAAACCATCTTCAAGAGAAAAATGGAGAACGGTTGTCAGGAATTTGGTTCAAATGGGCAAGTTTAAATTGTTCTTTCATGTCAGCTTATGTTGGCCATGTTTCATGCTGTCCCTGAGATCAAGACAAATGAATGCACTGATTCTAGTGCACATGCAAGGGTCGACAACAGTGGAAACAGATGATCAGTCATGTGAGTTTCACTACCAACTTCTTCAACAAAGGCGTTTCCATATCCTGTTTAGCGCTTCAACTCTTTTTCGATATCGGTAGAAACAACTCGTAAAAGCGTCACTGCCCACTTATTTATGAATGTTGTCTTTGTTTCTCGATGACACATTATAAAATGCATTTTGTGTATTTGTTCTATTTTGTATAATCCTGCAACCAAATAAAGGGAAATTATTTTGTTGATGAAGTTATATTAAAGGGTCAGTTCACCCAAAACACTTACACACTCTCACTTACTCACTAATGGCAGCATTGTGCTGCTCAAAAACATTGAAAAATTACATTTGAAAAACTCAACAATGAATATTGCTTATTTTCTTCTTGTAACATTTTTAAAGGTGTAATTAAATATGATGATAAAAGTAGAGCTTCTTCAACCTGCTGATGCAGTGATATCTAATTAGCGATTACAGCACTTGATAGGATTAGCCTAAATAGACCAGAATTCAATGCAGATCCAAGCTATCTAGCATTATAAGTAAAGGGACACAACTCCCTTAAATTGTACTGTAAAATATCCCTTTTTTTTCTTACTGTGCAGTTTATACCCATAGCTCAGGTGCTCAAGCAACTAAGAGGAAGCAGATAAATTGGTCACAGTTTATCCAGATATCTCCCAGAATAGGGAGATTTTCGATCACATCCCACAACCTTCTTCAGCAGAGGAAGTTCCCTGCGTTGTTATGGAATTGTAGATTTTCATTTCTGTGAGCAAGTCAAGGACTTCTCGTCCCATTTGGCTAAAAAGTTGAGATTGTTTATCCTTGACCTTGGATATAGTAGTAGACAAGCTTAATTTAGCATTAGTTCTGGATCTATTGTTTGCGACACAGATGGAGTTTGCCCACTTATCATTCCCACTTTTCTGAGCGCTTTAAGGAATCGTCCATGTTTGGCCTGAAAGTTTATTATTGACCTTGGAAACAGCGGTTGTGAAAGCAGTCACCCCATTAAGTGGCTGTTCTTGGGCTTTTGAGATATACTGTATATTTACCAGTTGCCATGGATTTGTGGATGTTGAGAGTAGCACATTTGAAGATTGAAAGCGATTGAAAGCTCCAGAACAGCAACTCAATGGACCTGCTGTCAAGATTTTTTCAACCTTTGTTTAGTTGTTAAGTTAAATAACTTTAATTGTAATTTTCTAGGATTCATGTCGTTACAATGTTAAATAATATTAGCATGAATCCCAGTCTGTATAAAGTCTGTATTTAAACCTGATATTAATTTACAATTATTATGGTATAACCAGACATAACTTACTATCCTATGGTCAGTCGGTGAATTTATGTTTTTGATCTCCCTTACTATATTAGATACTGTTGAAAAATCCTCTTCCCCACATGAAATCTGAGCAACAGTGAGTACTGTTTCTCATAAATGACTACATCACCTATTGAGCATAACGCTGATGTCACCATCTTATTAAAAGTTGTATTAATTTGGAGTCAAAACAATAAATAAAGTTGTCCAAGTATTTATCTTTCAGTCTGCAAGTCTGCAAGCTTTCGGCAGGGCTCTCTCCCCTTAAAATGAGCTAGGGGGAAGGGGAAGCTTTCACACCCTCCCTCTATCTCTCCCCTTCTCTTACTTTCTGTATGTGAAACGCCTCAAGCATTAACAGTGCTGAACTGTCTCTAATCGATTTGTCTGTGAACGCAAAGCGTCACACACAGAGTACCACAATGCAATTCTCTCTTTCTCTCTCTAAGTGACATGGGCCCCCACCCCCAAAAAACCTATGGGAGCCTAAGTGACACAGAGAGAATGGGAAGAACACCTCTATCCATCACCAACAACAATAACAATGTAACTCTATAACTTATACTAGTATGACATAAAATAGCAGGACTTTTAAGCGTTAATACGCTCTTTGTATCTCATGTGTTGTTAATCAGTCAAGTTAACATCAACCACCATCTTTCCTTACCCGTACTAAGTAGTTTTATTGCGTAAACCTAAACTTCCTGTGAAGAAAGAAGTTTATTTTGAAAAGACACCATACATGTAACCTATATAAAAAATGACACACCATCCCTGACACGGCCAAAACTAACGCAAGAGAGGGAGTGGTAGTAAAAATGTGTTGACTGGCAGAGGTGGGTAATGACGAGTTACATTTACTCAGTTACATGTACTCAAGTAGGACTGCATGGTGGTGTGGAGGCTAGCACTGTCGCCTCACAGCAAGAGGGGCCGGGGTTCAATTCCCGGGCTAGATGGCCTTCTGTGTGGAGTTTGCATGTTCTCCCCGATTTATTACCTCTCAACAGAGATCCAAGACCCATTAAAGAAACAGGCTGTGTCTGTTGTCAACCCTCATGACATACAGACAGGGTTTTACTCTTTTACGCATACTTCCTAGATCCCAAGAGGACAGAAGATTTCAGACCTGTTATGTATCTATACATTCTAAACCTGTGCATTGCCCGCATGAAGTTCCAAGTTTAAACCATCAAGTAGTTACTGGAACTGGTTCAGCGATGCAATTGGTTCTCTGTCATCTCCTTAAATGAGCATACCTTCAGATCAAGGCGGCTTGAAAACACATGATAGTCTTGCTTTTCACTAACGGTTGTCTATGTTGCACTTCTGCTGAAGTGTGGACACAACGCTTCCACTGCTTTAAGATTGAGGCATAAGGGTCTTCTTTTAATAAAGGGGAGCAACCCCTTTGCCACACCAACAAGTGGAGAATCTGGGGGTTGTGTTCGACGCTTGCAGGCTGCGGGACACTCTGTCTAACCACAGACGGATGGCCCTGCTGCAGGTAGGCTGCAACTTTGGCCGGGGTGCAACGCTGGGGCAGTCACTGGGATTTGTGGAGGCTGCCGATCCGTTGGTACAGCTGGGGGCTCCTACACATGCAGTGCCTGCAAAGGTGGTTTGCCTTCGCTTGGATGCTACAAAGCAAAAGCAGCACTTGGCACTTTACCATTCCCCCTTTAATATAGAGCGGTCCCCACAACACCTGTTGCGGGGCCCACCGCTGGGAAGAGTGACCTCCTATGTCACAGTGTTCACGGTTGTTCCCTGATGGTGAGGGGAGTACCTGCCCGGGTTGAGAGGTAGGGGGTGTGGCTCTGATGGAGGTCCGACACATTGACCTCCTCGAGCCAGGGACAGTATTCTTGGTCCTCGAATACTTCAGGCCCTGATACGGGGGAGGCACCTGAGAACTAGGGTTTAATACATCGAAACAAGACCCCCAAAATACACATCCCAACTACTTTCCATTTCCGGAGAAACAGAAATACATAAATACTTCAGAAGTGGCTGCGATGAGCTCATCACAGCTAAAACGCAGTGAAGCTGGACAGCGGAATGTAGAATCCATCTCAAGATAAAATCTTAAATCTCTACGGTTGATCCAGAATGCTGCAGCACGTGTGTAACAAAAACTAAGTGTGTAACAAAAACTAAGAAAAGAGATCATATTACTCCAGTATTAGCTTCTCTGCACTGGCTCCCTGTTAAATCAAGAATATAATTTAAAATTCTTCTACTTACCTACAAAGCTCTAACTGGCCAGGCACCGTCTTATCTTGAGGAACTTATAGTTCCATATTACCCAACTAGAGAGCTGAGCTCAATCAATGCAGGGTTACTTGTGGTTCCTAGAGTATATAAAAGTAGGATGGGAGCCAGAGCCTTCAGTTATCAGGCTCTTCTTCTGTGGAACCAGGTTCCAGTTTCAGTCCGGGGGGCAAACACACTCACCACTTTTAAGAGCAGGCTTAAGACCTTCCTTTTTGATAGCGCTTATAGTTAGGGCTGGTTCTGGTTCACTTGGTCCAGCCCCTAGATATGCTGCTATATGCCTAGACAGCTGGGGGACTACCTAGGATACACTGAGCTCCTCTCTCCTCTTCTCTCATCTTTCTTTATGTATTAATCTCCTATTTATGCACATTGCTGATATTGCTTCTTCCCCGGAGTCCTTGTGCTTTCTCGCCTCGCAGGTTCCCAGGAATCGGGGTTATATTTGGACTGTCATCGTGCCACCTGCTGAGGCCCTGCTGACAACCACGGCTACTACCACTATCATTATTAGTCACATTACTATTATAATTCCCTGTACTATTACTCTTATTGACTTTGCTTCTACCCTGGAGTCTTTGTGCTTTCTCGCTTCGCAGGCTTCTATAAATCATGGCTGTACCTGGACTGTGGTCGTGCATCCTGCTATGGCCCTGCTGACACCGACTGCTACCACCATTATTATTACTAGTCACATTACTATTACTATTACCTGTACCATTACGCATATTAGCTTTACTTCCACCCTGAAGCCCTTTTTTGCTTTCTCGTTTTGCAGGTTTCCATGAATCGTTGTGGTACCTGGACCGTAGTTGTGCCTCCTGCTGTGAGCCGACTGACACCCACTGCTACTTCGATTATTAGTATTAATAATTAGTTAATTAATTAATAATTATTTATTAATTAATAATTAATTAATAATTAGTATTATTACATTACTATCCCTATTTCATAATTATAATTCTACTATAATAATTGCTGCTGTTATTATAAGTAGTCTTAATAGTTTTTTCCTTCGTTACTCTGCTTACTACTCTTATTATATTAATAATTTATGTCATATACATTGAATGTGTTGTATCTCTGTTATGCTGTTCATTGTGTACACATGACATCTATTGCATTCTGTCCATCCTGGGAGAAGGATCCCTCCTCTGTCGCTCTCCCATAGGTATCTTCCTTTTTTCTCCCTGTTAAAGGGGTTTTTTAGGGGAGTTTTTCCTGTGCCGATGTGAGGGTTCCGGGACAGAGGATGTCGCATGTGTACAGATTGTAAAGCCCTCTGAGGCAAATTTGTAATTTGTGATTCTGGTCTATACAAAATAAACTGAATTGAATTGAATAGATAGAATGACTTTAAACAATTATAAAATACCTGCTTTGAGAAATTGTGTTTACTAAGACAATGAAGAAGGCATACAATAGGCTTTAATCACAAATTAAATGTAAATTTAAATTAAATGTAATTAAACTTTCGAAAAGGTGGAGGAAATATAAAAACCCAAAGTATGACAAGAAAAGAGAACAGACACAAATTTGTATTATTATTTTAGCCAAACACATGTTTTTCCATCTCTAACCAAAATGTTCATTGGCCTCGGTACATGTGTCTGTGGGTGTTTGGGTCAATGAGTAAGTGTAATGCTGCTGTAGCGGCCCTTTAACAAAGACTTACCTCAACACACTGGTGCTAATCTATGTTGGTACCATGCTGAGTTACACAAAGCCAACACTGACCCGCTGTGTACAGCCTGACCTAGCATCTGTATGCTTCTGTTTGTGGCCACCCGCTGTGCTTGCATGTGTGCATGTGTGGGTGTGGGTGAGGGCATGTGGGATTTTTGCGGGAAAATTTGTGTGTATGTCTCAAACACGCCTGATGGGCAGTATACCCTGCTTCATAACAAGGTCACAAACAGATGTAAGAGGCACACACACACATATAAACACACAGACACATACAGTGGAGTATGTTATTGAAGCATCTACTTCAAAACGTCTACATACATACAAATATTTGAATATTAAAACAGTCTTGAGTGGAAGCAAATGGGAACAAAAATACAGCGTAATCGTCTCTTTCTTTGACCCACGTTCACACACAGTCATACATGCAAAACGTTTTATACATTTCCCATTTACCCCAATCACGGAGCAGTTTAGAAAAACTCAAATGGATACGTGGGTAACTGGCAGAGCAGCTGATCAAAGCCCAACTACAGCTTGGTGTGTGGTGCTCATGGCAAAATGGGGATTGTGACATTGAGAGCGAGAGCACTGCAGCTTGTGGAGATGGAGGATATCCACAGGTCCTTTTGCAGCTGTGATAGTAAACATTAAAGTTGCCATCATGAACATTTAAAAAAAATATCAAAGATTCTCTCAGTTATCAAATATCGCCTGCCTCTTCTTGACTGCTATATTCGTAAACCATATTTCTATTTTTTGTAATATACTTTTTTTTAAAGTATCTTAGTACAAGGCGTCTTTTTTAAACATAGATTTAAGGGTATCATATTGTAAAAAGTGAGATTTCCATGCTTTTATGGACAATAAAGCCAACAAATTCTCACTCCCAACTTGTCAAACACTTACACTTGGTCAGAGGCCCTCAGCTTCAACCTATGATGCTTTGGGGTAACCCTCAGGGACGGCTTTTATAAAAATAAACTTCTGTCACAGGATGTTAGGTTCAGAAAAGAAAAATCACAAAGTGAGGTTAAGGATAAGTGCGCAGCTGATGTTAACTTGACTGACTAAAGCTATGTTCACACAACACAACTTTTCAACTCACTGTTTGAACTTACTGACTGGCGCCGGGGGTCTTACTCCCAGATGAGGTATCCCAACTACGGCACACACTTTCACATAATTTCCACGTCTCCACTATTTCCCCAATGTAGATCAGTCACTCTGTTATGAGTTATGTCTAGTCATGGAGGAAGTCTACAGACGAGGCGACCTCTGGAGCCAATCTCAGCTGACATTTGGTGAGGCAGGGTTCACCCTGGACAGACGCCATACTATCACAGGAATGACACATTAAGACAGGCAGGGACTAATTGCCGTAATGTAAGTAATAATCTGGGGAAGTTTTCTGGGGGTATCTTTTAGTTCAAATGTTGAAATAACTTTTACTTTTAGTGAAGTATTTTCACAGGTCTGAATTAGGACTTTTATTTCAGTAAACGCTCTAAATTCTTCTTCCAGGTCTGGGTATAGGACATGACAATATACAGTGCTTTGACCAGTAAAGAAATGCACTTCAATGGAACTTAGTAAAGAAATAAAAAAAGTTTTTGCTTTAAATTGTACTGAATCGTTTAAGCTCCTTTATTTTACCCAGTCAACTCTTGTTAGCAGAGCAATACAAGGCATGTTAGATATTTGTCTGTATGTCTGCCGAAAGGATGAATAAGATCAAGAGTGATACTGAGAGACACCGAGACAGAAACAATCATGACGGGAGTGACAGGGAGAGACGTTTCGAAAAAACTTGGGCACAGAGCTGCAGGAAAAGGGGGATGAGGTGAAAGTAAGGAAGAAGAGAGGAGAAAGGGGGTCGAGTGAGCAGGAGGGACTGAGAGCTTTTAATTGCTTGGAGAGAGCATGACAATTGAGGGGAGAAGAGGGAGGAAAATCTCCAGGAGTATTGATCAGTCCGGCTCTTCCATTTCAGTCGCCTCCAACCCCCGCCTGCGTCTCCCCTTTCACCCAATTTGCACCCGTAATTTATATTGGAGTGTGCTTGTGTTCGTGTGTTCATGCATATGTGTGTGCGTCGAGGTCATTTTGCACAGTGTTTGTCCTTCAATGTGTGCCTACATCTCTTTTGTATTCATTCACTTGTTAATGTGCCTGTCTATCACGTGTCAATGCAGAAGAACCTGCCAGATGTAGTGCAGTAAACAGAGTGGACACTGAAGCTTTGTTTATTGCCTCCTGCAGATGCCGCGCAAGCTATGAGCAAAAAAGGGTGTCTATGCTCAGCACGCTATTTGTTGCATTATTCTCCGAAACGCATGAGGGTGTTCATACAAAATGTACTGTGAAGAAGAAGGGAGACAACGAGTATAACCGGCAAAACGCCATGAACCAACCTCCACTATGCCGAGGAGGAATCAAAATGAACTGTTAACTCATATCTCATTTTCATGGACTACTTTATTGACTGTCAACAAGCCCAGTGAGAAAAGAAGTCAAGTATTAAATGATTATAAAGAAATGAAGGTTGAATATCATGAAACAATTTGATCTGGCTGGCAAAATAATTATACAAATGACGGAGCATTAAAAATAAAAAAGCCTTCTTTGTAAGATCCTCTGATATGTTTATAGCGTTTTAACAGCAAGTTATTTGTGACAGTTAAGTCTAAAACGCTCCTGGTAACAATTCAGACGTGACCATTTTCCAAGCCTTCCGTGATTACGCCTTGCGCCTTCACTATGGCAAGTATAAACAATGTTTCACAAACTTGACAATACCGGTAAATGGTAAATAGACTTGTAATTGTATAGTTCCTTTCTAGTCTTCCGACCACTCAAAGTGCTTTAACACTACATGTCATCATTCACCCATTCACACCCATTCATTCACTGATGGCAGGTGCTACCATGCAAGGTGCCACTAGGACCCACTCTACCTCTGAGACACAGTCGGCCATAACCATCGAAGCCATCTCCTGGAGTCTGTGGGTGCTACACTCCTCCAATCACGAGCACTAGTTCGCCCACTGACAATTTGCATTGGTGTAGCCGCCCAATCAGGTAGTGTACCGGAATACGTGCAAACCCCACAGTATATTTGGCAGCACACATCGTTGCTCGACATCCTGGACCCTCTTCAGTGAGTGGCTTAAGTGCAGCAGGGCCCCCTTGGTAGAGGGTTCCGGCTGTGCTTATAAACCTAAGGTTAAGATATCCTTCTTTCTAACCCACACAGGGTCCACCCTCTACTGGATCCTGACAGGCTAAATGTTAGTCGCTGCAGCCCACTTACTTCTAATGTAGGCCACCATAGCAGAGCAGAGCCTGAACTTAACTTGGTACAGACCTGTCGTACCAAGTGTCTTTGACACTTAACCCACTGAACAAAGCCACCGACACTGCTAGACTATGTGTAGAGTGTACACGGACTGCAGCGGGAGGGTTTCCTCCTGCCTACCTATATGTCTGGAAGATGCACTCACAAAGCATCCCGCCAAGCCTTCACTGGCCACACCATCCCAGGAGCACACAAACAGCGGTTCAGTGTGTCTGATGGGGGCCCTTTATTTAACATAACATGCTAACCTAATGGGCTGAGCAAAGCAGATGTAGCTTTGCCTCCTTGTCACCTTTTGGAAGGCAAGAAGCATTCGGCTGTATGACACCCAACCTGAAGGAGCTCCTTAAGTCCCGAAGAGTGCAGATGTTGCTACCCCCAGGGGTGGATCGACCTGCTGTACCAGGAAGAACCTGGTCTCCGCTCGACAGGAAGTGGTCCACCTCTTGACATGAGTTCCCCACCCCTGTTCTCCAATCCCCGGATGTGGAGAGCCTTCATAGACAACAGGTGCTCTGAGGCCCACAACCACAGATTCTCAACTGTCTTCACCAGAGCAGCAGACTGAACTCCGCCCTGCCTGATTATATAAGCCACCAAGTTGCAGTTTACAGTCCTAACCTTCCCTTTGTCAGGAGTTTGAAGTGTTGGAGGTCCAAAACTGCTGACTGTAGCTTGGGGAGGTTGACGTCTTTCTAGTCCTGCGAACACTCACAACGCTTTAACACTACATGTCAAACATGTTCACACATTCTCACACATTCATACAACTGATGGCAGGGGCTACCATACAAGGTGCTACCTTCCCATCAGGACTAACTAACATACACACCCAATAACAAACCATAGGCACAGCATATGGCAGCAATTTAGGGTTTAGTGTCTTGTCCAAGTACACATTCAACATGGACTGGAGGAGTCAGGATTCGAGCTGCAGATCTTCAGATTGAAGGCTCTACCACTGAGTCACAGCTGCCCCAAAATCGCCATTTGTCATCAAGTTAAAAAAGATGTTGAGCAAGGATGTGTGCTTGCTTATATATTGTGGGCTTGCACGTATTTAGGTAGGCCCGTCCTAATTGGGAACGTTTGCTCGTTTTGGAAGAGAGTATTACCAATACAGTCTAATAGATATTTACTTGTATGTTATCTGAATGTGTGTGTAGCAGGTGACAGGCGTGCTGGTGGTGTTGATGGTGGCGGTGGGGGGCAACCTTCCTGATCGATCCTTTCTCTACCTTTAGAGTGACCCTGCACCTCCTCCTGCTCCTCGTCCTGGGCCTAATGAGACACTCCTCATCATGGGACCAAGACACACACACACACACACACACACACACACACACACACACACACACACACACACACACACACACACACACACACACACACACACACACACACACACACACACACACACACAAAATGCAAACATCACAAATAGCAGTTATGTCTGCATGCACAAACAGAAACTATATATCATGAAATTCTTAATAATTATTTTCTAGAAGCTGTAGACACACACACACACACAATCAATGTCTCTGCAGGGGGGTCCCCATCAAGGTTACGACCTTCCACCTCTGTCTGAGACCCAGACTGAATCAATTCCTAATCAGACAAACCCCCTCTCTCTTCTTTCTTACAACCTGGTGCTCACAAATTTGTAATGATGTTTGAGCCCTGCTCGGATGGAGACAGACGGAAATAATGTCTGAGATGACAAAGAAAGCACTGGAAAAGGAACGAAAAATTAGCGTGTCCATCCGGGAGCTGATCGGAGCTGGATCGGATAAAAACCAGTGACTATTGCAAAGTAATTTATCCCGGAAAGGAATGCCTTTCGTATTCTATGTCACTGAAGACCAGATGTTGTTGGGTGTTAATGGGTTATTTGTCCAGTGGGTAGAGGTTTTAAGCTTGTTTGTGACAGTATGCTGTTATTGTAACATATGTCGTGCATGAAGCTATGTTTTCACATGCAGCTCTAATTCAATTGCCATTTGCAGTATGCTTATGTTCCCCAGAGGATGACTTTTATGCTTTCTCTGACTTTTCTCTTGGCATCACCAATCCACAATTGTAACTTCCCAAAACTTTTGTCCATAGCAACGTATTTTAACCTTTTTCCCCTCAGCACTTTCTTAACAATAAATGTAACACTTTACAATTCAGCACTAAAAAACAGCTAAATTTAATGGCAGATTGTATATATTGTATATATCATTTGCTGACCACATTAATGTTCCTAAGATGATTTTTGACATGCCAAAAATATGATTTTTCCCCTCTGTATGATTTTCTGCCGATACACTGGATATTTTGAAATAAATTGTATCGCTATTATTACTTAAACAGTGATCCTCCTTCAGAGTATTACAAAAGAAAGAGGTCCTGAAGGAGTAGGTCCATATATGTTGGTATGTTTTGGTCACCACCATGCACACAGCAGAGAGGGTTTCATGTGGTTTACTGAGAAGGCAATTTGCAGAAGTGAGGACTGAGGAGGATACACAGACGTGGTTGCTACTTTGTGTACTTTGTGTTTGCCATCCCAAACAAGTCATTTGTCTGTCTGCTGGAAATCATTGTGAAATGCACCTGTCCCCTCCCCCTCCTGGCACAACATGGCTGGACCTCCATTGTAATGAAAATTAATCTTTGGATGATTTCAAGTCTTCAAAGCTGAAGTTAACTCCTTCTCTCGTTGTCATGTATGAGCACAATTGAGATATTCTGTCATTTAAGTGTACAGAAAGCTCTTTCTGTTCATAAGAGTAAATATATATTGCTCCAATTCACGTGGTCATGAGGTAACAAACATGTGTGTCGGCTGATCGCAATTCATACTTTATAGACTAAACCAAATAAATTCAATTTATTTGACCATGCAGAATCTGTTAAATAATTACATATCAAGTCATCAAAGGTATGAACAATGCGGCAGTGACTGAATGGGGTCTAATTTTCCATACTATAATATTGGAGCATGCTTTTACCGGGTGGTTTTGTGAGCTGAGTACTACAAAGAGTGATTTATTCCAACAGGCAAAAAAGCCTGTTCCATATTGAGCACCTTTCAGCAGCCTCTTTAAAACACTTTGGCCCTGTTAAACCTCGCAGTACCTGACCGCCCTGCTCAAACTGTTTATTTGACTTGCTGCTGAGAGCACTGCTGTGTGTGTGTGTGTGTGTGTGTGTGTGTGTGTGTGTGTGTGTGTGTGTGTGTGTGTGTGTGTGTGTGTGTGTGTGTGTGTGTGTGTGATCTATTATACAGTACATGTGCATTCAAGCTTGCAAAGTCATCTGATGTGTGTATATTTGTTGGTATGTTCACAGTGGTGTTGGGCCCTTCCTTCCTTCCTGTTCCATGGGACCCGGTCCCTTTACCCACCAACTTCTCTCCTCTGGGATGTCAGTTTCAGTGTGTGTGTGTGTGTGTGTGTGTGTGTGTGTGTGTGTGTGTGTGTGTGTGTGTGTGTGTGTGTGTGCGTGTGTGTGTGTGTGTGTGTGTGTGTTTGACACTTGGCTGAGCAGGGTGGTCCTAAAGGACTGGTCTATGATTCTGAGAAACACACACACACCTGAACCATCAGTCCAGGACAAAGCGTTGTGATACACACTGGCTGAGCCACTCTTTTGTTCACTGCTGTCCTCCTTCTCTCCTTCCTTCTTCTTGCAGGCTTTTTTTCTTCTCTTTGCTCTCTTTTTCAGTTTACCAGAAGTGTTTTTCAATTACTAAATTATGAAGTTACCTCCCCACTCTCAAGAACTCACAATACCACAACAATCAACACACACTCTTTCTCCCTCTTTTGCTGTCACACACACACACACACACACACACACACACACTGGGTTCAGAATTGGGTTTGTGTAGGAGCACAGGGATGGTTTCAATATTGCATCATTGGGCTGAGGCGCGGCTGTGTTTTGGGGTCACAGCGCTATCATGTTGCCAATCAGCAAGGCAGCTCTGAGCCCTCATCAGCTTTTGATTGCATTTAGAATGGCTAATTAAATAAAATCTGACATTATGTAAATGTCTGTGTCTCTGCCATATGGCCGCAGGCGCCTCCCCCAACCCCCGACTCCCGCCCCTCCAGGCCCCCGCCCACCCCCAGCACACAGGGGGCAACGGTGTGCGCTTAATACGTACACGTCTGGATGCATGTCCGTCCAGATTGTGTGTGAAAGTGCAGGAGAATGAATGAAGTGATGGCGGGCTGACCAATGATGGACTACGTTTCCCAAAGCCTGCTTATCTACGTGGTGTCTTACAAGTGTGCCTTTAATTTTTTCATTCCTTTTCCTTGTTTCATTTCATTTGAAACTTTAAAGGCTGCTGGCTTGCAAGATATTTTAGGGGTATATTCTGGAATGAAAAGGGTGTTTTTCCCTGGGCTTAGGTGAACCTTAAATTGCAATAGTTTGTCATGGAAATAACATAATTTGTACCTGTAGGAAAAAGGAAAAAAATGATACTCTAATCTGTTAATCCAAATTACAACAGACTTGCATAAGTGAGATTTAGCCATGCAAATATGTGTGGTTTTACATTTTTCAGAAATCCATATTTAGGCGTCTGTCTCTGACTCGATGTAATAGAAGTGACTGGAATTTTGCTGAAGGTAATTGAAAAGCAATGTTTGCATTTGACAAACTCAAAAACTGTTTTCACTAGCACTTATAACTGCCAAAGAATTAAGGTGGGGCTATGCTCTTATATAACTACTTCATCTGCCTCTGTCAGGAGGCAAAGTGTTTATAGTTGTTCCAAATGGCCAACAGAGCAAAAGCATTGTGAGGGGCGGGACTCAATAATTGTTTAAATATGGGAATCATGGTGCACACCTTTGGACAGTCTTTTGCTGGAGGGCATTCACAGCAATGCACTTGGTTGATAACATGAAAAGTAAAGGATGTGGTTGTGCAAAGACTGAAAAAAAGAGCTGGAGAGAGTTTCATTATCCCAGAAGGTGTAAAATGCTGTTTGACCATCCAAAGAGCACCTTTTGTCAGAGCGTACCAACACTTTTAGTCTCATTGAAAATGGTGGACAGTGAAGTTTGTCTGGCAGATAATTATATTGTGAGAAACCCTTTAACATTTTTCAGTGAAATGTTTTGCCACTTAGATCCAAGGAAAAATGTATTCGTTTTCGGTTCAGATTGGGATTCAGGTGTTAATCCAGGTAATTCAATTAAGACATGTATTGCCAATAGCTAAATCATTGTTGTTCTCATTAAGCATTTCACTTGAAATATAACGTTATTTCCGCTCTATCAACAGTTTTGTTCACAGGAAAACTTACCGTTTCCGCTCATTACATGCAAATGGTGTCTTTTCAAAATAAACCTCCAATGTAAAGGTTTATTTAAGTTTAAGTATTCTGTTTGGTTCAGGAAAAAATGTAGGTTTTGTTTACAAAACGTACGTTTGTAAGTTAAAATAAGTCAGTGTGTTACATTATTGGCGATTGTCAGGTATATCAGTTATGTAACAAAATTGAGGTGAATGAACTCAACACTGACTTGGTTTCACACAGGGACGCACACGGTGGCCTCCTGGCTGAGAGTCCTGTGTTTGTTTGGTGATGTTGGTGTTGCGAGGAAACCACTCTTTCTTTGCTCTAACATGACCACTTTCAACAATATGTGAGATACAATGAGGGCCCATATATGCAGGTGAAGTGAAGTGCGGAAAGCCTCTCCAGTGGAAACATCATCTTCACTGCTCTACCTTCTTCATCTTTTGAACTCGAGATGGCCATTTCCTTGATGGTTTGAAGGTTTTCTACCACTGACTTTGCCTGAGTATGGCATATGTGTATATATGTCTACGCATGTGTGTAGCCTATTTGTGTGTGTATGTGTCCAGGGGGTTGCTGCCTGTCCTAGCGATAAGGTGCACGGAGCAGGCCCAATGTTACCAGGCCAGTCGCACATACAGATAAGAACAGATAACATTCAATGGAAGAACTGCTGCGGGCTCAACACAGCAGCACTGTACACAACACACAATACTGTGTGTTTTGCAGCAGTTGTATTTTTGTGTGTGTGTGTGGGTGTGTTGTACCCATCTTCTGGGGACATAACACTGTTTACACAGTCACATTGTGGGGACTCGCCTTCCTTATAGGGACAAAATAACAGAAATCATTAAATTCTAGGGTGTGGACTTGGTTTAAGGTCAGAGTAAATTTGGGTATAGGTCAAGGTTAAGGATTAGGCTGGCGGTGGTTAGGGTTAGCGTAAGTCTCCAGGAAATGAATGTAAGTCAATGTAATGTCCCCAAAGGTCATGAAAACATGACTGTGTGTGTGTGTGTGTGTGTGTGTGTGTGTGTGTGTGTGTGTGTGTGTGTGTGTGTGTGTGTGTGTGTGTGTGTGTGTGTGTGTATGTGTGTGTTGGTGTTGGTGTAGACATACAGGCCTATAAACTGTGTACATCTGTGTCTGGGAGCAATCTTTTGCATGTGGGATTGTGAGCGTGCCTCCCTACAGAAGATTATGAGGGGTTATTACTGTAAAAATAAAGTTGTAAAGAAATTCTTTGTATTTGCAGTCCACTCTGTTACACTGATTCAATAAAGCAGCCCACCACTGCTGTTATGGAGGCTTCAGCCAATGAATCACTTTCTGAATGTGTATATTTCTTTTAATTTTTAACCTTTTTCTTTCCAGTGAAATTCGAATAAGCAATATGCTCTTTTTTCAACACAGCCTCATTTCATTTCCAGTTTCTTGGAGACATTTAAATTGTAGAGCTGCCCACAATAGCTACTGATGATTACGAAGCAGTTCTTTTGGATGGGTTTGTGGTTTGGTACATTGCTCATGGGCCCAATATAAGTACTGCCATACCATGTACAGAGCTTGACATTAAGAACTTGCCGGGAGAAGATAAACTCTGTGTTTGGAAAAGTGGAATGCCTCATGCAGTTGTGTGATCGAGCAAGTGAAAAATGAATGTGATCTTTATTAGGGGTTGATATTCAGTAAATATGTGATAGGAAGATTGACATTATTACTTCCTGGATGCGGATCCTTGAAAATCCTACATTGTGAACACCAAATCCATTGAAAACCGGGACATTTTTCAAAATAAGGTCTTGCCAGCTGTCCTGCTTGGCTAAATAACAGAGCTAACAGCATGGCAACATTTGTAACAACTAACTTAGTCAAAGATGTAGGCTTTTTATATTGTAATTCATTCCCAGGAATGCTGCTCAGAGTAATCACAGTGAACCGTAAAAATGGAAATTGATCAGCGAAGGTAAAATACAAAGTCATCCTGATGTGTTCAAATGTAATGTTGTAAATGTAGTCTTTGGCGAGACACTTGAATAAATACAGTCTAAAGGAAATATTTTCGCAGCAATGTAAAATAGATATTAGAAAGGGAGTTATGAGCTGTTTAACTTTCTAACACTAGCTCTAAGCAGGTTATCTTACATAGTTCAAAATAAAACTACTAATGTCCGTCCCCGTCCCCCGCCCACATTGCACCGTCCTAAAAGCAATACATAACAAACATATAGAAGTTAAGAAGCTTGTGTATGTTGAAAATCTAATTTCGGTCTGTGTCTCTGGTTTCCTTCTCTCCAGCTCAACATTTTTCCGGCAGACCGCAGAAGGGTCTGCTGCAGAGTAAGAGAGGTTGTGGTTGGCACACATACGCCCAGAGGGGCCCGGGCCTGTCAGCTCAGTAGCCCCACATCTGGAGCCTCCCGCTGGGCCAGCAGCCTCTCTCTAGCCCTCCTCCTCCACCACCACCACCCACACCACCACTGCTCCCAAGAGAGCACACACACACGCGATGAAAAATATACATGCATGTACATATTTACACACTTCAACACCTTGCTTACACACCAAACGCACAAGCATAGACACTTTTTATACAAACCTTTGCATGCACAGTGATGCAAAGGCATAGATACATATGTAAATTCACAATCTGCACACATACAGGCATACATGCATCACACTCAGGAACACACACCCACTCACACATACAATTTACAGACGCACATATCAAACTCCAAAACATTATGCTAATCTACAGCCGGCGGCAGAGGATGGCACTCTGCTCGGCCTCATGCCAAAGTCCCTTTTCATTTTTATAAGATTAACCATGAGGGGGGACGGAGAGAGAAAGAGACACAGTCTGCTCTGAGAGAAGTTGACTGGACAGCAACACCTACTCTCTCACTCCGACACTTCATGAAACTTTGAAACATCCCCTAATATAAATACAAATGACAACACCATTTGACAGTAGAGTTTAACAACCATGCCAGGCTTTCCTGAATCACTAGACATATCTGCCTGTGGCAAAGAATAATGAAAAAAGAAGTATTAAGCTCATGTTTTTAAGTTTGACTGATATGGGTTTTTGAAAGCCATATCTAAAATATAGCAGTACAGGCAGGAAACACCCAGGGGGGTAATACTTTAGTGATCTGCTTCATTGTGATCTTACTCTAATTCACAGAGTTTGTGTAAATTATTTTTATTGTGTGAACCTTCTCCTGTAATCCTCCAAGTTGAAGTTCTGCAAAGACTCATTCCCGAAGGTTAATGTTTGTGTTTGCGAATATCTTTGGATTGAAATGCTGAAAAAGCAAGAATTCAACATGACATTATTTACATGTGTGTTTACATGTGCTATCCTAAAAATAAAAAAAGATTAAAAAAATCCAAGCACTCAGTAATTTCTCAACAATTACATGCTTTTTATAGTGAAAAATAAAAGTGACAACATTAAGTAAACTCAAAAATGTTACTTGTTTAAAAAAAAAAATGCTATAGAAAAGACTCTCTGTTGCTGAAACAAGAAAAAATTAGACTATTTGCTACAATAGAATTAAAATAAAATGCATTTTTGAAAATATATTTACATATTTCATTCAATAGCTATATTTAAATTTCACTACCTGTGTACATAACAGTCCATGTTTATTATTTGCCATTGTCTGTCCAGCTTTGTTGTCCTTGTAGCTAGTCAAATTCCTTGCATGTGCTGGCATACTTTGCCATTAAAGCAGATTCTGATTATATTATATCCACTGCTGCTCTAATTATTAATAGTAATCATCTTTCCTTTATTATTTCTTCTATTACTTTTCCCAGCATGTCAAACTATGACGCTCTGCTAATGTCGCAGTAAACATGTCAATGAACGTTGTGAATTCACACAAAAACAATTCAGGAAAAGGGCACCAGTAGGCTGTTCCTGTAGCGTATGACTGGGTATGATGGACAGGTGGCACCTTGCATGGTAGCCCCTGCGTTCCGTGTATGAATGGGTGAATGACATGTAGTGTTAAAGCACTTTGAGTGGTCAGAAGACTAGAAAAGCGCTCTGAGCATCTAGTAATGACCCGGATGGGTTTTACTTTTTGGTTACTTGAAAGCGTGGTGCATCTCACACAGTCACTTAAGGGTGCTTTGTGCATCAGTATCATATTGCGACAGCAGTGACGAAGCATTGGTGAAGCCCTGGAAATGATGACTGGATGCAGACAACTGCTTCCTCTAAAAGTCGGGTATTATTCAGCATTATTTTGTGTACAACTGAATGCAACATCATGAATGCCTTGGAGGAGAGACTATCGAAAATATGCGCTGTTATACCTATTGGAACAATTTAGCATGTCTATGATGTCAGGGTATTTACATCGCTTTCAAACAGCTATGAACAATTTAGCCAAAGTTATCCCTAGTCGGTTAACTAAGTCAAAACTTTAAAAACAAGACTTTTAAATTAAAAATAAATTTCCTTTCATAAACTGTAGGTTGAAGAAGACAATAGCAAAATCACCAAAAGGCAATGTCTATTATTGTAGAGTCAGTGTTGCAGGTGCTGTGAGCTCTAACGGTCAAACTCGCTCCGTTCACCGCGCTACGCGTAGAGAGAGTCAGCTGAGGGCCACAGCGCTCTAACTCATTGCCAGTCAGTGCGGCATTGTGTGATGATAATAAGGATAACTTCCTCCAGGATAATGGAGCCAAAGCATATTCAGGCCTCCGTGTGCGCCATCCCCGAGGATGGCCCTGTCTGCTGTGAATATTCTGCATTTAAATGGTCCATTAGAAGCCAAACAAACACAGACAGGCCTCCATACTAATGACCGACGGGGTCCAGGGGTTAGGCATCCGCCATGTCTGTGTGTGTGTGTGTGTGTGTGTGTGTGTGTGTGTGTGTGTGTGTGTGTGTGTGTGTGGAAGCATGGGAGAGACACAGACACTGTGTGTAGGTGGGGGTGATGTGGTGTGGTGGAAACAGACAGGGAGAGTTTAAGTGTGTGTGTGTGTGTGTGTGTTGGACTGGGAGGCTGATTGTGTGTGACATGGGTCAGGAGGGTATGGGGGAAGGTGATGGAGAGTATGGGCTCTCTGGCCAGAGGGGAATCCTCTTCTCAATCCCAATAGGCCCCATTTGCATGTCTGTCCCATTTGTGTGCGTTTGCATTCTCTCACGTTATCCGTCTTCTGAATGCGTCTTTGTTGGCTTGCATGCGTTTGCATGCGTATATATGTGCATATTGCCTGTCATATTGTCATGTGCACAAGTTCATGTCCATATTCATTTCAGCGCATATGTGTGTCTGTGTGTATGTGTGTGTGCGTGTGTGTGTGAGACATAGAGAGTTGCAGGGGTTATTCTAATAAGGGGATGCTTGTTGTGGGCCCCGGGCCCTGGTCAGCCCTTTGCTCGTTATCATTATTAATATTTGAGGAGTAGCCTGTGCAGGGTGGACAGATGCCCCCTTCTCTCAGCACTTGGCTACTCAAGAAATGTGACAGCCCCCCTCCCCTCAGCTATTTATCAAAATATGAAGATTGGGGTGTCTGAACGGGAGGGAAATTTGGTTTGGACACAGCTAAGATGCTAAGACCACTCTGATGCTTAAGTTGAATTTTTGCTCAAATAAATGGTGACTTGGTCAAACCCAAGATACCGTATGTCCCACTTTATTGAAGCACATTTGACCTCTGGACAATCTGTGCAGTCCAGGTGTATATAACCCTCAGCAGCCTGAAGGGGGCTGTTGCTAGTTAGCAGAATTAATGTTACACAAATTAGTTTGAACTATTGTCATCTCATAAAATCGCATCATACACATGCACTTGCATTATTTATTTTGTTTTTAATGCGACTGCGCCTCCTCCAAAATGTGCTCCATATTAATTGAACACATCTTCGTCAGTGGTATTAAAGCATAGCATTACTCTAGGTGGAGAACTAAAACCCTGTTTGCATCAGCGGATTGGCATCATATTCATGCAGGTGTAAGGAACGAAACCTTGACGCTAGCAACGATAAGATGTTCTGACAGATTGTCACAGCCACAGATTGTTCGACAGACTCAAGGCATCAGGAATTGCTGATGCTTGGGAGTAAACAATCGCAATGTGCCACTCGCTCTCCTGATCAATGTTTTAGTCATACACAGGGCCATCACTCTAATGATGGCAATGTCAGTCTGTTGGTCCACCACTTTGGCCCTGACTAAAATATCTCAACAACTTGGATTTCCTCAAAATTTGGCACATCTAAGGATGAATCGTAATCATTTTGCAGATCCCCTGACTTTTCATCTAGCGATATCATCAGATAAAAACTTCGATTTGTGACTATAAACCTGCAAAATCCCTGGCATTTCCCCCAGCCTCAGCTGTCTTTAGTGGTAATTTGCAAATATGCTGTGGTGTTTGGCCAGCAAGTTCGGTTGTGCCTGTATAGTTGCAACTTTTCCTTCGAAATACCAAAACTCTGCTTTCTGCAACAACGCAGACACATGCAGTGCAAACACCAAAGCAGTGCATATCATTCTGAAGAATCCTTGGGTGAAAAATGGTAGTTACTTCCAGACACAGAGGAGGGGAGAGCTGATCAGTGTGTTTCAGGTAATTTGACTTCTAAAAGCACAGCTGCTTCTCAAATCTTTGTGGGTTTGGTGTCTTAATAACGTGATGAACAGCAGACTGTAAGACAGATGGATTTTTCCTTGATGTATTGTGACTTTATTCTCATTCAATTTCTACTCGTAATATTAGGATTTTTTTTCTCTCAAAGTATTAGAACTTTTTATTCCTGACTTCTCAAAGAACAGCTATTATACATAAAGTTTTCTTTCCACTAGTTTTAATAGAAGACATTGTTATTGAAAAAAAGAATCAAAAATCTCAACCAGTTCATGAGAACACAATATTTTTTGCCTCCAGTTTCTTGCCTTAACTCAGATTTACCAAATTTTAAAAGCAGAAGTTTCTTGACTTAAAAACTTTGAAAGAGATAATCTTTGGATAAACAGAAGTTATAAACAATTCATACCATGCGTTTTTTACTCCATTTTTAATCTTTTCCAAATCTATCCATCTGATTAAAGTATTTTTTAATTTTCACTACTAATCTCAATCCATCCAAGGAGCTGGGTGAGGAGGGAGCTCTATCAACTAGTTTTTATATATTTAACTACATTTATAGTTAGAGAGGCAGACAGACTGGCAGAAAGACAGACAGGCAGAGAGAGAGAGAGAGAGAGAAAGAGAGAGAGAGAGAGAGCGGTTGTTTGTACTAATAATTGCCGGGAAACAAAAGCAGCAGTTCTTCAAACAAACGCATACTCCTCTGTGATGTATTTAAATATTCATTAGGGGGAAAAACTTTCTCTTTTTTTGTCATTGCATCTTTCTGTTGTGTGCAGAGGGATTGCGAGTTTTCAAGTGTTATTTTATTCTTGTGACATTCTGCGAATTCTTTCCTGAATGCCAGCCACCCAAAAATAGTAAAACACATGCACACACACACACACACACACACACACACACACACACACACACACACACACACACATGTTTTTTTTTACATTACTGCAAGGATGCATGTTCACAAATGCCAGTAAATGACTATCCAGTGTGCCATTTATTGGTTTGATGGTTGCTGCTTCTTTCACACATACAATATAAGTCAATCTGATCATCTTCTGATCACTGAATGTGTTTTCATATCTGTTCACACTAAATACGACAATTAAAGTACTGCGTAGACAGACACTACAGCATCCTGTGCACAAACACACAAACCCTACTGTGCAAACACGCTCGTGCGCCACGAAAGACGGGGAAAGTAAGACGGCGAAGTAACAAAATGCAGCAGCAGCAGAAACAAGCGGCCGACAAAGCAAAGGCGTGTTATTAATGGAGCGGAGTAGAGCGTGGTGTTTATTTCCGACACATGTGCTAGTTAACGCCAACAAACGATCTCCGTGTTGTACACGTGGGGCCAAAACAACACGCTCTGGGACCGCCGCGCTCAAACAAATGATGCCTTGTTTTTTTTGTTAATCGTATATTTATACCATAGAAGGAAGGGTAAAAAGCAAGGGGAGAGTGAACAGGAGCCACATTTTAGGAGATGAGTAGGGAGAGGATGTGTCAGAGAGGTGGGTTTTGGTAAAGTGGAGGAGGTGAAGTGCCTTTGTCCATAATAGTCACCATTTATGTTCAGGAATTGATTTTACATTTAAACTTTTGGTTTTTTGTTGCAATGAAAAGCAGATAATATGACATATTAACAAAACAAACTCATAACATAAGGAAAACCAAAAAGCATTGTTCATAAACTTTGAATGTTTGCGCACCAAGCATCACGATGTAAACACAGAGTCCACCTCCTCTCATCCCACCGGAGTCCTGCTCTCTGTCCTGAGGTGCGTCAAGTGTACCTTGATCCTGGACCACAATGAGTCAGGTTTCTGAAAAGATGTGGGATCAACAGACACCGACCTCCTGTTGCTGGCTTCACCTGAAGTCTTATTTCATACATCTTATTTCTCTGAACCAATAGAGAAGCCTGAGGTCCTAGCTCGGTTAGCTTAGCCTCCATCTTGGCTCTCCTCCCTGGGGACGTTTGGTGGCTTTTGGTCCAGCAGGTCCGGCTGGTTGGTTGGCCTCGGGCGGTGATCGTCTCAAAGTCAGCAGCACTTTATTCCCACACTTCCTTTTCAGATGTTGATAAATATATTCTCTCACATGCCAGTAGTGATAAACTTGAAAAAAAAAAAGAAAAAAGATAAAGACAAAAATGTTAGAAAATTCATGGGTTAATTTACTTAAATTAATTTGAGACTTTAATTTTTTGCTATAGGGTGTCAATGCGTGCACACCATCGTAGACAATACAGATTTAAACATGTGCTTAAAGTGTGTGGTTCCCACTACAATGTGAGTACACGCGCATTTTAGTCAGTCCACTGAACTGCCTTGTTCAAACGAGCATGAGCTACAGCCAAAAATTATCATCAGGTCAGATTGTAATGATGGAGCGTTGCAGAATCAGAAATACTTAACATATGCCCCAGCTGTTAGAGTTGGAATTATGGCCAATGAACAACTGTTTAGTGTTAATCAATGTTAAAATAAATGAACAAAACCATTTATTTTACTGATTGTCTTTGGTTTCCCTGCGTTACCCAAAACGTACCAAACCCTGAATTTTGTACTGTTACTGTTTTATATATATATATATATGTATGTGTGTGTGCAGTTGAATAAAGTTTGAGCCTTATCGTTGTTTATTCTTAGATTCTCAAACTAAGACCTAAAGCTCCTGCCGTTCAAACAGGTAAACCCCCCCGCGGCCTTGAGATCCAGCCTCCCCACCTGTCAGTCTCCGCTCTGCCCGAGGGTCACACCAAGTCTGTCCCAGGGACAAGTCTCTCCGGGGGGCGGGGGTTGATATTGGCCGTATCGCCTTTTTTCCACCCATAAGTTGTTTATTTTCATTTTAAGCTGACATTTTATTACACCACTGTGCCTCTTGTCTGATCCTTTGCCAAAATTGAAACAAAAAAAATCTCCCCTCATACAGTTGTCAGCTAGAGGCAAAAAGGCCTAATCTAAAGGTTTGACAAAACAGAAGACCACAATGATCGCTAGCATCTGTATGACTGTGTGTGTGTGTGTGTGTGTGTGTGTGTGTGTGTTGTGTGTGTGTGTGTGTGTTTAGGGTAGCGTGTGTGTGTTATGACTGATGGGTGGGGGTATAAGGCGTGCACACACACACATATGTGCCTTCAAGGTAATTCTGATTACAAAGCCTCAGTAAGTTTGGGTTAAACTGCCAGTTCTCTTTGACTTTTTTGGTTTTTGAAGGCCAGTCCCAACATTTTTGGGTTGGAGCTGATATTCTCTCCTGTTACAGCCTGTTCCTTATCTTCTACAATTTCATCACAATGAACCCAAGATGTCAGTATGTGGGAAAGCCTCCAAAACAGCATAAATCACCTAGAAAACTATGGGTAAGTTAACTCAAAAGTACAATCTAATGTTTTTTCAGGTAAAGCTTGAGCTAACAAGTCATATCAAATGTTTTGGTTTTTGTTTGTCCTGGTTTTTTAAAAACCTTTTCTTCGATTTGTGACTTCACCCCAATCGAATGGCTTTCATTAAAACCTACCTTTTTCCCTGAAGAAATAGTCCCTGTTGACAGTGTGTTCTGTGGAAAACTGCTGGTTAACATAGCAGCAAAAAACAACATACTAGGACAGTGAGCTGGCATACACATGACACAAGGAACACACATGATCACGGGACATATTTGGGCAAAACAACAACTGGTCCCTCCGTTGACAGTTAATGTTCACCAAATCAGTTTGAAGAAATACGCAATTACTGGAGAAAAAAATCTACCTGCTTTTGTTTAAACTGAAGGAACAGCCAATCACAGTGTCAATACATTGTCCTTCACTTCGCTTATATTTTATTCTTTATTCTTTTAACAAAATAGAACAGTCCCTGACATTAGACCTAAAAAGGCACATGAAAAATAATCATAGCAGTCGTAATAGTAATAAAAAATATATAGGTAGTAAGTACATATTTAAACATATTTACACCTACAGGTATATATATATATACTTTTTATTTTACAGTGAAGCTAAATCTTCTTTCTCTTTTCTTTCCACTGCCCTCAAACATCTTTCTCCCTTTTTGTTCTCTCTGTCCTTATTCCCAGTAGTGTTCTCACAACCCTCCTCTCCCCATTCCCCCTCCTCTTTCTCTCTCTACTTGTTCAGCCAGTGAGCCACTGGGCAGTGAAATAATTTAAGGTCTTTGCATATTGCAGGCGCTGTGGTCAGCGGTGGATCCAACATTGCACTGACACATTAGTTTATCTGAACTGACCCAGCAAACAGCCTATGCCATGACAAATAGCCTGGATGCTGCTCCTGCACATACACCCCCCACACACACACATACGCTCGTAGAAGACAGGCATATGCAGAACACACACTCACCCGCTGTCTGTGGGCCAGGAAGCATGCGTGCCTGCGGAGAAGACAGCTTTAAAGAAATCTGCAACCAAAAAAAAATAGGAAGAAAAAAACAAAACAAATGAAAGCGGCAAGGGAGAGAGGGAGTCAAGATAAAGATAAAAAAATAAAACTAGAGGAATGTTCTGTAGCATCCCTTTAGGTAACAGAGTGATTTTCTGCATTGTTTAATTTTTAATCACTTCTCCTTTCCCAAAATTCCTCTGCTCTTTTCTTTTTTTGCATATTCTACATCAAAATATATATATAATTAATGTCTGAGAGGCAGATAAAATAAAATAAAATATGATTTTCACAAGAGCCACTGAGAATCACTTGTTGTTCTCGAGAACAAATGAATGCCTCTCATAAAAGCTCTTTTTTTTACATAACATGAAACTCTTTCGCACATGTTCCTTAGTTCCACAGGCAAAACTTTGCTGGTCATTTTAGTATGTTTCTTGTGGAAATAAATGTCTCCCGGAGGCAGGCTGGCTGGAGACTGGCAGCTGCTCTTCGAACCATTGAGAGGACAGACTGGTGGTGAAATATTTCTGTCCAGATACCGTTAGCATAACAAACCCTAAGTTACCAACTAACGCTAGGGCTAGCTTGGTTAGCGAGGTGCAATAACATCATTTTGTTCATTAGTACAACCAGCTTAGCTATCAAGCCAGGTACAATGACTGGAGAAATTGAAATCCACAAAAATGTTTTAGAGAAAATAATTTCTCTCACCGGAAAAAAACCCCCAACTTGAGCACAGACTTCTTGGACGGTCTGTTAGTACAATTAATCGCACAACAAGCCATATTATTTGCCCAGTATTTGCACATGAAAAAAATGATCTTAAAGACCCCAAACAGCAAAAACATGGCTGAACTAGCCACAAGTCTGTGACCACCTGTCACTCAATGTGGTCACACCCTTAATTATGCATTTTAACATTGGGGTCTATGGGGGTTGGCTTTTTGATTTTCTCTAATTTCTCAGCGCAGAGGTTGCCACTTGATATCCACGCTGTCGCTCTGTATGTATGAATGAGTCAAATCTGTTTTTACTAAAAGTAATTTTTTTCCCCATGTAATGATCCCAGATATGGAAGACATGTGCAATTCCTACTGATACTTTTTCTCTGTATAGAAGCTCTTGCTGGAACTGTGATGCTGTATCTCGACAGTAATAAATCAGGCATGGCATAACTTCAAATGATTAAATATAAAGTTCTATTACTGTAGACATATTCCTTTGTGTAAACTGATTTTCTCCAGTGATCTGTGACATATCTACTGCATGTTTGTGTCACAACTGTCCATCTTTGGTGTTTATTATTGTGGATTTCCCACAGGTCAGCTGTCAAACACACACATGTTGGAGATGTTTCTGACCCTTCAGAATCACGTTTTATATCCAGATGATTAATCCCCTTCAATAGATATTATAGAACTCCTTCATGGTTATTTCAGTTACATGACTTTTCCCATAATCTAACTCAATAATGTATTTTTATCTAGACCCTCCCTCCCTGGTAGATGCCCACCACTTTCAAAGGCTATGCATCGACTGTTTAAAATTGTGCTGTGTTCAAGCCCAAGCTGAGATAACTCTAATGACATCACCACTAGCTGTCCCTTTTCCTTCAATTCCTGGCTTTTCTCCCTCTCGCTCTTTAAACAGTTCGAGCAGCGAGGCTCAGGGTGTTAGCAGGGAATTTGTCGGGCTTTGACGGGGCCGAGCCGTTTTTTTCCTCAGCGCCCTTTGAAGAGAGGCCGCTTATCGACACCAGGGCTAAGCGCCGGCCCTCTGAGCTTGAGGTCCGGCACCGCTGGGAGCGTGGTGAGGCTGTAGCCTGCATCGCGATATGGTTCGCACGCACACAAACAGTCCAATGCTCGCACGCTCAACCGGTAATATATTCAGTCAGCACATGCTTACATACAAACAGAAGAATGAAAAGCAGTCGAGCACGAAAACATAAATGTGTAAAAAAAACCCACATGCATTCACAAATCATGCACAGAGGAAGACATTTGCAAGAAAGATGTAGTGACATTTGGATGAGTGGGGAAAGAGATAATAGGGATGATGGAGATATGGGCACAAGAATATGCACACACACACACACACACACACACACACACACACACACACACACACACACACACACACACACACACACACACACACACACACACACACACACACACACACACACACACACACACACACACTAACCTTTTCCCTTGGCACACAAGAGAGAAAAACATAGAAATGCTGGCAAGAGGAAGATCAATGGGGCTTTGTGGCCTCATGGTGTGAAGGAGGTGAGAATAGTAGGGTGGAATTTCATATTGGGATCTAACATCTATTGTGGAGAATGGACGGCTGGTTCAGTCTGCAACTCAGCTTCAACAGACATAGAAATAATTTCCCTCCTTCAACCAAAGTGAAGATTTTGTTCAGGTGGCTCTGATCAGTTTATAGTTACATTCCGAAACCACTATTGTCATGATCTGCAACTTTGACTATTTTGACAAGATCACCACGCTGACAACACAATGCTAAGGTGCAACAAGGCCAAAAGCCTCAGATTTTGAGACAAGACCAATGCATTTACTGTATATATTAAGTGGACTTAGTCATCCTGATTTCACCCATTAGTTTGTGGACTACGTTTTGAAGCCTCGAGATTGGCAAATTTGCCCGCCCATCTTGAATTAAGGGCGTCGCCATGTTTTTTTTTTTGTAACCAATTAACGTAAGTTACCATATCTTGAATGCAGAGTTACGTAGAGACGCCGTATACGGCTCTGGTAGAGGTATAACCTGTCAATCACAGTAAGCCCCGCCCTAAAGCATACCCTGCTTTATGGTCTATTTGGCTCTAAATGGACCATAATTTACTAAATGAACATCATGCTGTATTGAAGAAGACTTGAAACTAGAGATTGAGACCATATACTCATGTTTACAATGTTTACTGAGGTAATAAATCAAGAGAGAAGTAGAGTCATTTTCTCATAGACTTCTAAACAACTAGAGGAGTCGCCCCCTGATGGTCAGTAGAGAGAATGCAAATTTTAAGACACCTCCGCTTTCGCTTCACTCAGGTTGCCACCTGTTCACAATTGTATTTCTCAAAAAATCTCAAGAACCTAAATAATGGATAGAAATACTGCACAAACAGAGGTAAAATGTGTCAAATCATATAATGCAGTATTTAAAACCCCATCAATCAACTTCATTTATAGCATAATGCTCATATAAAAGTGGACAGGATGTAGACAGCCTAATGTGTGTATCCATTTTTCTTATGCAAACGTTTCAACACATTTACATGTTGAAACTTAGTCTCTATAACTCATTTACCTGAATATAGTAAGGTTGCTGTCTGTCTTTTCATTGCATTTTGCAGGCAAAACAAGGGGGATGTACTGGGACTGAGTTCCACTCTGCACTGTCTGAAGCTGAGCAGAGCCAGGCTGGCACATCCCACGACTGAGGACCATATAGTGACAGTGTTTGGCCTGGAATAGATTTGTCTTTACCCACTGCCTCCCCCGCAATGTCCCCCTATGAACAAGCATCCGTCAGAGTGGAGCAAAACATGGTAGATGGGTCAGCATTCAATCACAAAATATGTAAATAATTAACATCTGTGGCCAAATCAACCAGTTCTTAGTCTCAAATGTTTCAGGACAGGAGGGATCTACAGCGGGTGATTATTATTGGTACCCATCTACCGAGCATCAGTGATATTGGTGAGAAGAGGTGCCTGCGAAGAGCCCAAAGTCTATTAAAAGACAAAACCCACCCCAGCCTTGACCTGTTCACCCTGCTGCCATAATGTTACAGAGGTCCCAGCTGCCATACAACCAGACCTCAACAGAGCTTCTGTCTTCTGACTGTCAGACTTCTAAATTTATCCTCATCCTACATATGATATAGTTTTGTTTTTAGTATTTTTTGTATGTTTTCTTATGTATCAGAATCTGACTAAAAACTGCATTTAGATGCGCTATCGTGTTGAACAATGACAATAATTGAGCATCAAACTGTGACACTCCACATGAACCTTTAACGTCAGTTTCGGTCATTCAGGGCTGCATCTAAAATGATGCTAAGGGATTACCCAGTGCATTCAAATATATATATATATATATATATATATATATATATATATATATATATATATTTGGACCGCAGAAAACACAATAAAACAAACCCAGGTCAATATAAGCAATGCAAGCATGCAATATTTATGCATGTATTCCAGTTCTGATAGAGTTTACATAATAACATCCCTCTGTCAACACTTCATTTAGTCTTTTCTATAGACTTTGCAGAAGAGAGTGATATAATGTAAAATTCCACAGCTAATTAACTCTATAGAGGTTTTGAGGCACAGATGACCTGACCTGAGAATCCCAACTTCATAATGTCATCTCTGTGCATTTCTAAATATTCTTTCTGACAAACTCAATCCTTGGCAGTGGCCTTACGATCTAACCAAGGAATGTCATATCTTTGCCATGCAGGTCTAAAAGGAGACACAGACCATGTCACAAAGAGCCAGTCGGCCTTGGCTGTAAAATGCTAATAATGGAATGGCTTAGACTATCGCCTGAAAGAAGATTAGAGTCCAAGGCCAAAGCCAGGAGAATAGCCGCTTACAATTGATAAAGACTGAGTGAAGAAAGGCAAGGTAACTTAAAGAGGAGAAGGTAAAAAAGGATATCTGAGGATTTCAGGGAATGATAAAAAGTCAGGGATTGTGGATGTAGGAAGACTAAACTAGCTTTATCATTGTGGAGGAATTTAAAGCAGATGAGGTTGAGGGTCTCTCACATGATTGACCCTCGAAGTTGTCACAACGGAAATATTTTGATGGCTATTGACGGACGGCTTTAGAAATTTACTTTCACCTTCTACAGCCTTGTAATATCTGATTGGAATGATACTTTGAAGATAAAGGGCCCAAAATTAATTTCTTCTTCACAATCTATAATCTGTTCCCATGCATGACATGCCAGTGCAATTTGTGCTAAATCTGACTATCAGAAGGACAGGAACAAAAAAGGGAGAAGTGCAAATGAGAGACAAAGAAAAGGTAGAAAGATTTAGAAAATAAAATGTCTATGTGTTTCAGAGGCCGGCTATCTTTCCCTCTCACTTTCTCTCCCAGCTTCTGCGCTTGTCTCTCTCCCTCTCTGGTTCCTGCACTGACCCCACTCATTAAAGCTGATTAAAACTTTTCCAGAGAGCGCTGTTTGCCCTCAGAAGACGATAACCTCTACAAGGCTGCTACATAAAAGAATAATAGCCGACTACAAAAGAGGGTTGGACAAAGAAAAAAAAAAACCTTTGCCTCAGCCCAGCAAGGCCCCAATTGGAACATTTTAGAAAATTAATGAAATTTTAGATCAAATGAATTATAAATTAAGGAGAGGGAGAGAGGGAAAAAAAGATGAATAAGTTATAAGAAAATGTACTCTTGCTATCAAACTGTAGGAACGTGTTATCCTCCACCAGGCTTGAAGAAACAGGGTCAGGTTCAAGCCGTGTGGATTTGGAAGGAAAACAAAGGTTCCCGCTTGGAACAGTTTTCAAGATAATTGTTGCAACTGTACTTGAAAGGGGACTGTGGCCCCGGCCCCTGCAGAGAGTGATCCACTTTGACTCAGTCACTATTTTTTTGTTGTTTAGTTGTTTGTTGTTGTTTTTTTTGCATAGCAGCGACAGGAATTTGCGGCGTGGGAACGTTCCTTTATTATCAGAAATCAAATGCAAGGGCAGGCTGAAAGTGGGGCACTCTGGCTTTGTCTATCTAATTAATAAAATCCCTTTAAAATGTGGTATTAAAAAGGTGGTGTGGCTTCATTCGTAGTTGGGAGCCTGGGATCAGTTGTGGTACCTTGAAGGTTTGTCATCCTTTTCGTTTTAGCATCCGACGTGCGAAAAACGTGAACTTGGCACGTGTCAGCTGTCGTTCTGTGCTGAAAGATATAAGGTTAGATGTTGTCAAGGTGTCTGTTGAAATACTTAACGACAGAGCACTCTGTCTAACACACACACATACAAAAAAAGCAGGCCACACACTAACTCAGCTGAAGGGTGTTTAACGGATCATTAGCGCTGAGCTGCTGAGGCACTTGACCTTTCTTCGTCAGAGAGTCAAAGGTCACGGGCCTGAAGAAACAAACCACTCTGTGATCAAAGGGCCGTCAACAGTGGTCAGCCCCTCTGAGTTCATTCTCTTTTACAAGCTGACCTCAGCTGTGTGTGTGTGTGTGTGTGTGTGTGTGTGTGTGTGTGTGTGTGTGTGTGTGTGTGTGTGTGTGTGTGTGTGTGTGTGTGTGTGTGTGCACGCTCAGGGAACACAACATGACAACTGGCAATCAAACTCTCTCCAACATTTTTATTCCTCGCTTTTTCTTAATTTTCTATCTTCTTAAACTCTTTTTAAACTCTTCTAAACACATTTTTTGTATCTTTCCATGAACTCGAAATCATAGCACTAACTTATCATTAAAAGGTGTGGGTTATAACAATATTAAATTACAGATGAATACTAGTGCAAGAGATTAATATCATACATTGAAGTTTTTTCCTCTCTCTTAGTTTGACCCACGCATTATCTCCGCTTTATATTTCAATGACGTGGCGGCCGAGCCTCCGATACCGATTCTAAAGGCTTATTCTGTTTGACCATGAACACTGAACAATGAGGGTGAATGCTGGAAACTCGCATTAGCAACAAGCAAAGGACTATATTCAGCAAATAACTGACCTCACAGCCTTGATGCTGACTATAAGGACTCACTTTGTTACTGCAATGTGGATATGTGACCATTGGAGTCATTCTCTACATTGACATTTAGATTATAAACACATTGCCTTGAACATTCTCTGTGTTGTAATTACATTACATTACATTACTATCATTTAGCAGACGCTTTTATCCAAAGCGACTTACAATCAGTAGTATATAACATATCATTCACCCCATTCACACACTGATGACAGGGCTACCATGCAAGGTGCCACCATCAGACTCTAACTAACATTCATGCAACATCCAGTCCACACCGATGGCAAGCCTTCGGGAGCAACTTGGGGTTAAGTGTCTTGCCCAAGGACACATAATTGGCATTGACATATTCAGTATGAGCTCAATGGACACAGTACTAACAGAGGTGTATTGTCCAGAGGTCAGGGGTTAATAGCACCACAGAATAGTGCAGTTTACCTGATTGTAGTATTCATTTAGTTAAAGAAAACTAGCTAGCCAAGCCCTTTGGCAACAGGAGCTCAGTGACAAGGTGATGTTAAAGAAGAGATGAAAGCAACATTGGGCTTGGAAGATAAAGTGAAAAGAAAGAAAGGAGGAGAGATTGTGTAGTAGTGTCTCTGGCTTTTGAAAGGTTAAATTGATACTTTTTTTGTTTATTAGGACTCTTAGGATATGTGTGGGGGGTTGTGACTTGATTTGGGTCTGTAACTGTGAAACAAGATATGAAAGGGTCCTCAAACTTTTGCCTAACAAAAATTATTTTTTTCATGTTTGCTGTTGGTGGCTGGTTTTTCAATGCCTTTAGTTCGTGTTGCCTTTGTATTGTTTCATTTAAAGTATCTGAGGGCTGAATCCCAAAATATAAATGCTAATGAGAACATGTTTGTTCATGTCTGCAATAATTTATTGCTACAATTCTTTAGAGAACAGACAGCCTATTTGCAGTTTTCAAATAGTGGCATCCTTAACAATGCAACCTTTTCATTTTGTAGTCAATTTTCAAAAGCATTTCTTTTAGACAAAAATAAATTGTGTTGATTCTAATCTTGAAACAAATTGATGATGACTCAATCTCTTTTTCGGCATACAAAACATATGTACTTAAAAATGTTTTTTTTTCCTTTATTTTTGGTGTCATTGGGCAACTATTACAATATATCTTTTCAGCATATTGTAATTTGAGTGGTCTGAGGGAGAAGTAGGCTGCTGTACCACCTCCTAGCTTTGTTTTCAGACTTAACAAAATTTGGCCAATCACATGCCATGTAAGAGACAGGGGCGTTCCTATTGGCTGTTCTACAAATGCAGGATGCATCAACGTTCCTTTGCTGAAAGCGCAGTCAAGCGGCGGCATGAAGGAAGATGTTTGAAATGGATGACTAGCACCCGTTCTTCTCTGGTGGGCGGGGCTTAGGACAGAGAGTTACAGGATGTGAGGGTTGTATTTTCTATTTTTTTCTGCCTGTTCCAGGCAACTGCCCAATGACGCCAAAAATAATGTTCCTATGCCAGCTTGAAATGTCAATGCATTTTGTTGAGTAAAGCCTAAGTTGTCCACAGCTTTAGTTGACCAAATCATATAACGATCTTATTACTCATACAAGAAATTGTTGAGAATCAAACACTACTTATTTGGCCAATTGGCGTCGCCAGTGTGACTTCTTTGCTTATACCACAGTTGTTTAAGACAGATCTTTATTATTCCTTTGAGTGCACTTCTTAAGGTATAATTAAGCCCACTAGGTACATTTATCTCTCTTATTTCAAGCTGCACTTTCCCCCATGGGGATCAATAAAGGAATATAACAAAAGGTTCTGTTAAAAAACAGATAACATTTTTTCAAATTAAAAAGGAGCATGGCACTCTAAACCTCAACAGATTACCAATAAGGTGACAACTTTTATTCAATAATTACTGACTATCAACATTTTTCTTTGATAATGCTTATATGGGCTGAGGACTGAACTTCTCCTCTTCAGATTCCCAGCAAAGGTGTAGAACAGCAGCCTGCAGCATGTCAGCGTTCAAAGCCGACGGGTAAGGGAAGTACAGACGTGGTTGCAAACGGCCCTTTCTGCTCTAGCAGGTTCCATCAAAATCCCCTGAGGCTGACATGTTATTCCCCTGTTTGAGCCAATAACTTGGCCTTTTTGCCACTCAACTTTATGTGTGGGTCTGACAGAGAGTGTGTGTCGACATTGTGTTTGTGTTGGAGCATAATAGAAAAGCCAAAGAACACATTCTCCTCCCAATCGTGACCCTGACGTTTGTGTTTGTAGCGTGTTTAGAGAGAGTGATATCTCTCTCGCGCTCGTAGCCGGCGTGCTCACAGAAGACGGGGAAAGAACAAGGTTAACAACAGATAATCGGACATGGGGTGCTAGTCTTCCTGACAAAAGGCCGTCTCTGGCGCTCACAGCTTGTTACCGTATGCTCCTCAATAATTAATGTGCTCCTCCCTGGCTGCTCCGCTACATGCCAAGCTTTGATATAAGGTTACTGCGCTTTGGGTCCCACCACAGGAGGGGCGGCTGCTTTAACAGCCTGGTGTTTCATGTCTTCCATACTGTATTTCTAAATGCCAATACTGGCCCCTCTTCAGTTTGGCCCCTGGTGCCCTTATAGGAGCAGGTTCGGATCAAGGTCAAAGTACTGATCTTTTAACAAGTAAGTCAGTATTGTTTATACTTTATGATTTTCCCCAGACATAATTGGAATGGTATTTTCTCAGAGAGTTGTGTGCAGTTTTGGGAGACATCATCCGAGTTTACTTGAGAGGAGGTTTTGACCCATAAACTAAATTATTTCACCAAAGTTCTGCATCTGTAACTGAACCATGCTTTACAGTAGTACAGTACTAATCAAGGAAATGATTAAACTATTTGTGTTTAACTTAAGATCACTTTAGTTAACGTGTAAGCTCGTAATGATGATGATGAGTATGTGTGAATTAAAAATTACCATTTTGTGAGGTGATAAAAAGGGAATGAGAAAAAAATAAATGTAATACCATTGCAAGAGACAATAAGTCACTGACATTAAGATAGTCCCTTAAGATTTTTGACTTTCCACTAAATTTATACTAATAATACTAATACAATACATACTAATAATGTATTATTTTTTTTGGGCACATTCACAAGCAATAGTTTGTTTGGCTTGTCTGGATAAGAATAAGATGTATATTTTTGGTTCATTTTCTATTTATCTTACCTTATCTTGTCTTAGTATACTTTTAACCCAAACCAAGTAGTTCTGTTGACAGGAATTAGCCTTAATACATAACTCTACTTTCCTTTAGACAATCTTCACAAATAGCCTGCACCATAATGACCTTCTGGCCAGAGGGAGAAAAAATTGCGACAATGCTGCTCCCCAGAGAGAAGTTTAAGATCGACTGCTATATAAAGTGTGAAAACTGTAACAGGAAGTTGGCAGGCCCCTCACTGTTCTGACATATGCAGAAAACTCCCCCCTACGCACAGGGATCTGTCAGTCAGTTTCAGGGGCACAGCTGCAGCAGGGCATGGGGAGAATTAGCCCCCTACTGTGCCTCCCCCTGCACCCCACCCGTCCATCTCCACCCACCCACCTTCCCTCCCTCCGCCGCTCATTCTTTCGCCCATTCGCCCCCTAAGCGAGGGGCCTCCTTCTCCTTTGGCCCTAATCATGGATTTTCTCCAAATAATGTGTTTATTTTAGTAAAGGGGGGGGGGGGGGGGTATGGGGGGATAGGAGACAAGCTCCTCAAGGCGATCGGTTTCTACCATTTTAATTCTTACTGTATGCGCTGCAGAGAAACACTGTGACAAGAAAAAAACATGTCTCTGATGGCACTAGGAAGGCCAAGCAAGTGCTAATAATTTGTGGCCAAGTGTATTCTGTCTTGTGCAGAGTTTATGAGTGATTTGTTTGGTTTGTACCTCTGTTCTGTGTGCCTTAAGTCTTATAGTTCTTCATTCTGTCTCTTCAACCATTGAGACACATTTGTAGGAAGATGGATAGAGAATGGAGGGATGACTGACAAGCTAATGAAAGAGAGCAGAGGATGATAAAGATGTAAAAATGTGCGCGGTAGGGCTTGCAGTCGTAACGAGTAGCCAAGAGAGGAATGAGTGGCCATGTTCTGTACTCCAGGGATTATGTCGGTCAGCTTTTGTGCGAGGAAGGGTTTAGGGGTTCACACCAGATTAGGGACTGGAGGATTAAATTAGGGGACTTCAAGAAAATCCCTCAGACTCCGCTCTGTTTATCCCTGTGTAGGCAAAACACCAGTTTAACTCAACCATCAATGCCACTGTGTACATCAGTGGTCAGAGTACATGAAGTACTCTTTTTAATTACCAGAAAGGATATTTTGATCGAAAAGGAAAACAGAAATTCAGTTTCTTCATTCCATCATTGACATAATATACATTTATTACTTAATATTACAAAAGTGGGGTAGTATTAATACTACCATGGTAGAGATGCATGCCTGAGAGAAAAGCCCACATTTCAGCTCAGAGTTAGAAACACACCTTTTAAACATTATGAAAGGGTTTTGGATATGCGCAAATATGGAAATGCTGACTTCTTCAATAAAGTGGTTGAAGGAATAAACGAGAGAGGCTGTGTTTGCATGGCCAAACAAGTCTACTATTGGTGGAAAACTTTAAGAAAATACTATTATTATTGAAATCCTATCTTTAGGACGAACAGTGTGGAGGCGTTTTACGTTAATTGGACTATGCATGACTGCTTGTAAATGATGGAATTAGGAGAAATATTCATCAGCCATACAAACAGATCAGTATGAATATTGTCTTTTCAGAATAAGGGCATTTTATGCATGATTTATTTATTATTTTTAAATTTCAATCAGTTAATTTGTCTGTAGAAGAAAAAATGTATGAAAAATACAAAAGAAATGTTATCTCTTTGGCTTTTCTAGGTATTTTGCTAATACTGTAGGAGCATTATCACACAAACACAACATTGTGATCCATATCATATTTGCTCTCCATTCCCTGCACATGTCAGGCCTTCAGCTAGTGTGCAACGGGCATGTTAGTGCTGCTGCAGTCAAATCCTACATTTCCTTTCATGTATGGCCTTGCACCACATGGCTGACCACAAACCATCCTCCAAAAAGTCTCTAAAATAAACATCTGCGCTCTCTAAGAGTACATCTCCACATCCATATGTGGTGCTCGGGCATTTCTTTTACTGAACGGCCTGGAACCCTTAATGAACTTGACGTCTTATGTTTAAGAAAAGAGGATTAAAGCAGGTTTTATACATTCATTTATTTTAAAGAAAGCATCCGTCCAAATCAGAGGGCGAGCGCTTGCAAACCCAAACCCTGGACCGCATAATGACAGCCAAGGCCTCTGGCAAAGGGGCTGCGGAGGTTGTAAAATGATGTGGGAAAGGGAGGGAGTGGGAGATGACCGGTGCTTAAGTATGGGTTTCCTTCTGGGTTATACATGTCTTTATGTGTGAGCGGCCATTGTGATCGGCGAGCCCAAGAGTGGAACGGTCTCCTCAAATAGAGTAAGTCTAAGCGTCAAAGCGTGAGAACCGTGTGACAATCTGCCGCTCAGTGGAAAGGGAGGTGATACGAACCACACCGATGTCAGGGAGGAAAGGGAATCCCCCCTACCCTAACCAACCCTTCATGACAAATTGAACAGCAGGTTGAAGCAAATGATTAATTACAAGGTCTTCATTCAACTGTGGGGAAACACTTGCTCTCTGACATTTGATTCATTTTTGGAGTAAAAAATAAAAGGAAACCAAGTAGCAGGGTTTGGTCATTTGCGATAAGCATTTGTGATTACAGTTTATAAAATCCTGGGTGGCATTCCATGACATTTAGAAACCAGTCTCTCCCAAATGTCCATTACAGAAGCAAAAAACAACAACTTTTCAGATGAATATAATCAAGGCTTCATAACGGCAGTCCACAAATCAAAGAGGGGGCTGAGCCTTATGTTTAACTCTCCTTTCAATATCTTAAACTAATTTAGCTCATAACTTATAGGTTCTCATGCAACAACCACCCGAAGCACAGATTCATTCTTAAGTTATTTAGGAGAACTTGCCACATCCACCAGTTCTTTTGTATTTCTCTTAGGTACGAACTTAAACTGATCTCTTATTTTGCTGTCAATTCTATTCAACCTAGTATTGATCTTCAGAATGAGACGTAGAATATCTGGATTCAATGTTTTGGTATAGATCCACCCAACCCCAGTGACAGAGCTGTTTGTCATGACTGCTCTCATGCTACGTACCAGTAAAATGTGTGTTTTTACACAGCTGATGTAATGGTACACACAAGGAGAGCTGCGAATAAAATGAAGTGTCTTGGTAAAAAACAAAATCTGCTAAATAAACTTATAATGGTAAGTGAAATTCTCCAAATTTATACATAAATATTATATTTCTTTGAACAGCCATAGTGGTCCTAGGTACTTGTGATGGGAAAAGTATCTCCTCTACAGACAGAGAACCATCAAGATCAAAAGTACACACAATTATAACGATGACTGCAAAACAAAATAACATAAATATGGGCTGAGTAATTTAAAAAGACACAATACAATGTGCTTTTCAGAACAAAGTTTTTGTAAACCTGACATTTTTGAAAACATAAAAAGACAACCGACAACCGAACATAAAAAGACAACCGAAACATAAACATAAATATAGAAAATTCTATTTTATAATTCATCATATTCATACAGTACCTAACTGATGTTTATTATTTCTGGAGAGCTATGCATTGTTGTAATCTATGTTTAAATTGACGTGCATAAGGTTTGCCATCAACGTCTCTGTTATGCAAATGGAGGCGCATCACGCTCAAATGAAGAAAAACCTTCAATGTGCCTTCTGTTCCGAGCTCACTTAACCACAAAAGCTCCTTGAGAGGCAAGCGAAGGACAGATTGCGCCAAAAGCAATTATTGCGCCTTTGTTTTAGCGGTTGTTAAGTACACAGACCTCCTAAGAGCCGGAGCGCCGTTTTGATGTCTTTGAGTCGGGGTTGTTGGTGGATGGCATTAGGCCGCAGCTATAGCTACAAAGAGCCAGGCCGGCGATGGGGCCCCGAGTGTCGGTCCAGATGGCACGCTGCCATCGCGACCTTGTCAGCACCTGCTCCCCAGGCACTTTGTCCTGGGCATCGCCGGAGGGAGCTGAGACGGGCATCATCATGCCACCCAATCGCCGTGGCGGCTAATGAGTCCCGTGCCCCGCTTAATTAAGGAAACCAGCTTAATGCAAGAAAGAGTGGAGTCGGGCGGGACTTAAAAAAAAAAAAAACAGAGCATATGCTGGACCGCAACCAAAACAACAGAAATAAATAATTACCCCCCCCCTTAAAAAAAGGGAGTGATCGCTAGAGCCAGAATATCATTAAAATTTGAAATGTAAATCTCCTTATCGGCCTCCCAATGTCACGAATTAGCACTACAGCTCGACGCATTAAATCAAGGCTAAAAATATTCAATTAATAAATGAATGAGTGGTGATGAACTTTTGATTATTTTTGGGCTACAGTCCAAGTGCACCTTATCAGGCAATGTCACCTTGGACTAGGCCTCGTTGGTCTGTTAAATAGTGTCACAGCATCCTTCTTTATCTGCTTATTTATTTATTTTTTCTTAAAGAGCACTCCACATCGGAGCCTTTCCGCTGAGACGGGGTGGGGTGGGGTGGGGTGGGGGGGGGGGTCTGTCCATGTTTATGCCTGATTAGCCAAAGCACCACAACATGCTCCAGCAAAAAAAAAAAGAAGGCAATAAATCATTTAGATTTTATTAAACTCAAATTAAATCCGTGTGCGTGTGATGGAATTACGCCGTTTAAAATGTTACGCGTCAGACCCGCCCCTCCCTATGGATTCTGCACACACGCACACAAGCCTCCCTCTACCTTCTCCTCCCCTTCTGCCCTCATCAACACACACACACACACACACACACACACACACACACACACACACACACACACACACACACACACACACACACACACACACACACACACACACACACACGTCCTTTTTATGCAGGACAAAAATATCCCTTTAAGAATGTCAGCCAGTTTACCCCCCAAAAAATAAAAAATTCTGTGTCTCTCCACATCTGAAGGACCGGAGAGCAAAGGAGGGGAAGGGGAAGGAGAGGGGTGTGAGTGCATGTGTGTGTAAGTGTGTGTGTGTGTGTGGGGGGGACTAATGTGCAAACTTGTTTCCGTCCTCTACGGCTCGCCCATCATTTATTCAGCAGCTCGGCGCTTCGAGACGGGCCACTCGCATTTGCTTGATACTCAATTATACATTAGTGTACATCACTTGGCAATCTGTTCATATCAATTTAATTGGATTTTAATATTGCCTCTGATCTTGTTGTCCAATTAACAGTGCTGGCTGGCAATAAAGCAGAACCACACACTATGTGACACCTTTTGATCCCCGCCATATGGAGCCCTTCCATTGATTACCGGCGCCGCCGCCGAATCTCACTCCCTCAATATGGCCCGTGATGAATGGAGGTGGAGGGTATGTGTGGCGGGAGGGGGCGGCGGGAGGGGGCGGCGTGGTGTTTGAAGGGGTGTGGATTGTGAGGTATGTGTGGAGGCATCATCATCATAGCCACTATCCCCCACCCCCAACACACCCCCACCCCCACCCCCCAACACCCATACCAACCCAACCACCACTGATGTGATAAAAATTTCACTTCGCCGCACAACTTCATTTATTCTGTTGACATTCGCCTCTGATTAAAAACAATAAAAAAAAGGGAGAGAGAGATGGTGCGGCCATGCCCTGAATAGCATATGCAAAATGGAACCCTGGGCATCTATCTTGTTAAAGCCAGGGGGACTGGATGACTGACTGACTGCCTGGCACGCTGGCACTGCCTGACAATGACAACACGCTTCAAGGCGACACTTTTTTTCTGCTTTTTCTGGCCTCTGTCTTTTTTCCCCTTTCTTCCTTTGTCCTTTCTTTCCATTCTTTTCCCCCTCTCACATATTTTCCTCCCTTCATTCTAGCATCTCTTCCCATCCCTCCCCTCGGCCTACACCTCCTTTCCTCCTCTTTACCTTCTCCCTCTCATCTGTGAGGGATTCAGGCTGAGTCGTGGCACGTGTAGAGCAACAGTAAGAAAGCAATAGGAAGAAGACCAAGATGGAGATGGAGAAAGTTAGGCAGAGGGGGAATCAATTTTCTTTTAGGTACTTACTTACATGATGCAAACAATAAAAGCAGCGTGGTAAAGAAGGAAATGCGTCGGATGGTGGGATATTTGGAGGGTGCTGCGGGGTTTGAAGGAGTTTGTATGTCCATGTGTGTATGTTGTTTGTGTGTGTGTGTGTGTGTGTGTGTGTGTGTACAAGACTGAGTGTTGGATTTGACCCAGTTCATGTTAAAACATTCCCAAAGTGTATTTTATGTGTGCACATTTGTGTTTGCCCGCCTGCATGTCTATATACAGTGTGTGTGTGTGTGTGTGTGTGTGTGTGTGTGTGTGTGAGAGAGAGAGAGAGAGAGGCCTGGGGGCACTGTAGAAGAGCTGATGTGTGGTCAAGTGGTCAAGGCTTCTACAGAGTTGATTCTGCTCAGGGCAATTGACCAGCTAACCCTCTCATCACGTACTGTAACATGGGAATTTACTCTATCTATCTATCTATCTATCTATCTATCTATCTATCTATCTATCTATCTATCTATCTATCTATCTATCTATCTATCTATCTATCTATCTATCTATCTATCTATCTATCTATCTATCTATCTATGAAATACCAATAAAATACTGCTGACTGAAGCTCACCTACTTTTACGTCAGCAAAGCTTTACACCACTTATCTGTGCCGATCTCACCTCCCCTCCTTCCTTTTGTCACAGAGTAGCGAGCCTATCAATGGAATCATTTTATTTTTTCAACCAAGTGGCGTTTACTCGGAGGGACCCACTCAGGCAGAAGCAACAAGACAGCAGTTAGTGAAGATGAGGAGGAGGAGGGTGAAATTGAGCATGAGGCAAAACATAAACAGGTTTTCCTGTTATGAGCGCGAGCATGCATGAAAAATGAAAAAAACAAAGAATAAATAAAAGCAAATTACAACTCCTCATATGGATGTTTATGATGATTAAATTAATCAAACCCATCTTTTGACCTTTTGAATGGCACTGAAAAGTGAAACTGCATTTGTGAAAATGTTGTTCTTCAGGTAGGATAAAACAAAATGTCCAGAATTAACATTTAAGATGAATTGATCCTAATGAAACAAAAATAGTTTTGTGGGGTAAAGCAAAATACAATCATTGTGACTTTTTGGATTTTCTAATTACAGTAGAACTTAACGAGGTGGGAAATGAATGCTACACTGAATGAAAGCGCTTAAAGCAGGCCAAAATAACAGGGGTAGATATAAAATAATGAAAAAACACATACAGTGTGATCTACAAATATGACATACTCAGTGAAATCCATCAAAAAAACATTGATATCATCATTCCAGTTATTGTATAAATAGTTTTAATGGGATGTAATTAAGACCGATGTTATTGCAGCGTTGTTCCACGAAGCAATTACAAATTTTAGATCATCTTTAGCTTGCATTTGTTTCAATAAAGTAGTCTAGATGACTAATTTGGCCCTAGGGCTAAAGCTTGCGTACTGACAGCATTGTGGCACACTTATGTTTACTCGTGACGATGAAATGAAGTACTAAAATTGGGAAAGGATCGTGGTTTATGTTAAAACCAGTACGTTTGTTAGCTGACTTAAGTACACGGTGTAAGATAAGTAAGTTAAGTTAAGCTTTGTTTCAAAAGTACAGTAAGATTAGTCAACGTTGAATTTCAGTTTCCACCTCAATGTAAAAGTGCCAGAGATAGCTTGAGGGGTAAATTTCGTCTGTAGTCCCTGGGCAGGATATTACAATTTAGTGGCCTAATATTATGAGTACAGTTCAACAGCAAACACAATTTACAGGACAATACAACACAATCCAATACAACTCCAACTTTCATGTACATTCCTTTAAGAGTCATTATGAGTCACCTATTATGTCGGTTTAAGTATGTGTTGGAAATACACAACAAAAAAAGATTTTAACTTAAGGAGGAATCCACTTGTTTTGACTAAATCACACTGGTAAAGAAAGATTAAAGGAAGATTACAATTACAGATAACATTTGAAATGCAATACAAGAGCTGTTCAATCTGTGCCCTCTAACTTACAATAAAAACGCATTAGGAAGGATTATTTTAAAGGCCATTATAGTTAAAGGGAATGATTATAGTGAGCAAACTATTTCAGAACAGAAATAATGTGAACCTAACCTTTAAATGACAGACTTTGCTCATCTAAATGTATATAAAGCTACATGTGGCAGTTGGATTTTTTGCCACTTAGGGTCAAGGTTTTGTGTTGCCTAAATCTAACTTCCTGCTGAAACGAAAGTTTATTTTGAAAGGACTCTAACAAGCGTTTATATTGACACACCATTCCAACATGCTGAAAAATAAGACTAGAGGGGTAGGTAGTGCATCAACATTACAATGCCAAAGGGGCACTGAACAAGCCGGCAGTATTTTACAAGTTAGGAGTGAGAATGTGTGACAAACCAGGCAGCGATGTAGCTCCATTGTAGCGCTTGCTCCTCCCATCAGAAAGTAAAATCTGCCCTGATTGGTCAGCTAGCCCGCTCTGTTGTGATTGGTCAACGTTTCACATTTAAAAAAACTCTTCCTCCGGAGCTTCAGCTCTGTCTCTCTCTTTTGTTGTTTGAGGGTGGGCCAAATTAGCTGGAAGGAGTTTTACGTCACTTCCGTAACATTATGACCTCATAAAGTTACGGAAGTAAAGGAGAGAATTCAATGGAGCGGTTTCAGGCAGCTCAGGAGCAGTGTTTCTGAGGGGGAGGGTAACTCCTTTTAGGCTCGGACTTCAGGTTTTCTTCAGGTTCAGGTGTACTATGGGTTTATACCCTTACAAATTGTTAACCAATGAAAAGCATTAATGGAGCTGGTGACTAAATCTCGTAACTCCATTGGATCCTTAAAAACACGTTTACTTCTGACTAGCAGTCTACCCAGGGGATTCAACTCAGTGGGTCAGCGATGGCCGCTCAATGTGGTATGACCCCCTCATGAGACCTATCCCTCGACGCTCTCTGGCCCTCGCCGGGCAGATTTTCTCTATGAGCCGACCCCATTGCCAGCTCTAGGTTGGGGTGAAGTTCACCAGAGCCGTGAGCTTTACAGCAAACCCTCGCCCAGACCTCGCCACTTCCTGGGACGGTTGACTTGGTGCAGGCTAGAGGGCGCAGCTCTGATGTTAACATTTAGATTATAGATGGGAGGGTCTACTTGGGAGACTTGCATAGCTAGCTAGCGAAGTGACCTCAGTGGCTCAGCTAGCTTGACATTTGCTGGTCAAAAAGGACCATTTGAGTTTGATATTGGTAAAATATTTATGATATACTGACACATGCAATAATCTTATTTTACAATACCAACTTTGACAACGCAGTTTTATAATTAGCTTAAAACCCCTTTTGTCTTCATTTCCTGAAAGTAATGGTTTCGTTCATACAGGTTTCTGCCCCAGAGCCAAAATTTGCTGGTTTTACTGTTGCATTCAAGTATCTCAGCAATAGTAGTTGTACATTTTTGCATGGACATGTTGAATGGAGTTTAATGTGCTGTATGTTCAGTCAATTAGGTATAGGAAAACCTTAAAACTTTCTTAAAAGGTTGAAAAATGTGATTTTAAAAGATTTTACCAAACAATACAGGGTTGTGGTAATGGAAAACATCAGATGAGGCCTTGACTGTAATATACTGCTTTATGTACTGCTCAAAGAAGTGTTGTTTGTGTAGAAATCAAAATCTAATTTGTGACAGAGAAAAAAGTCTGACATTATCAGCTCCAAATGAGTTCCAAATACAAACGTTTGCCGTCATTTTGAAAATGAGGTCGGCCCCATGTAAACAGGTTACAGTAAAGTGCTTTCAATCGCCCCTTCTGTATCACACAGAGCAGGGAGGGAGGAGAAGTGGTGGTTGGGTGGGAGGGGGTACTCATCCTTTCTTATCTGCTGTGTCGCCCAATCGATAACTAGGACATCTAGATAAGGCTTCGCAAGCACACACGGTTATCCCGTGCAAGGACACACACACACAGGGCTTCATGGACTGTGAAGTATTCTATCCACAGAGAAAATACTAACACACACACAGCCTCATGAACAACAAAGAACACTCAAGCACACTGTATGCACACTTGCGTAGATTCACTCCCCCCCCCGATTTTCCTCTAATCTGTCGCCTCTGAAATCACCCTCCGAGCAGTCCTAAGGTCTAGATACACATTTCTGATAGATCTCAGAGTAACTCCTCCAGCTCTGTCCATCACTTTGTCATGAAATTCGTTGGTAAACTGTGACGTTTTTTAACGCTCGATCGGCCACCGACTATTTCCTCTGGTGGGAGAACCATCTGCTTCCTCCATCCAGACTCCAGCCGTTTGGGTCCCAGAAGGCAGCGTTAAATTAGAGAACACTGCAGCTTTACACAACTATACGGACGGCTCTGATGTGACCCTGAGACTCGGTAGGGAAAGAAAGAAGGTGGGGTTGGGCAGAGGATATGAACAACTCTTTATTTCTGTTAATAGAGGGAGAATATTGACTATATTCCACTCGCATACTGTACATCGGACTCACTTGACATTGTTAATCTCATCTTGATCGTGCTAAGGCTGTATCTCACAGGAGTTCTTTTAGATTGTATTCTGAAATTCAGAGCAGCTCCTACTCTGTCTCTTAACCACTTCCTCCTCTCTCTTGGCGCTCTCTTTGTCTTAGTTTCCCCTTCTCTCTTTATGTTATCAGTACAGCTTCTGTGCATTTCTAAAATAATGTGTGTGAGTGAAAGCTTATGCACGAGCGCGTAAGTGTGTGTGCAGCTGGATGACTGGCCAAGGTCTTTGAAGACTAAGACCTGGATGAAGGATTGAAAGGCCCCTTGAAGCCCCCTGGAAGCCCCTTCAGCCAACGCTGACACCCTCCAGGGGCAGAGGAGGGAGATCAAAACCAGCGAGACGAGGCCAAGAGGTCGAAGTGAAGCGAAAGATCCGGGGAGCATCTACAGTCCAAGGAAGTATCTGTGGTCTCTGCAGAATTTTAAAAAAGGGTCAGTGCAAGTGAGCAAAGGTAAAAGAAAAGGCATCAAAACCAGGAAGAGTATGCTGTGAAATGCCGGCCTCTCTAGGAGAAGAATGGGCTAAAACATTGCCCTGAGGGGGCTATGCCAGGCCCAATGGCACCTAATTCCTGTGATGCTCCGAAAGATATCACAATCAAATGTTTTCAGACGCCTTCCTGAATTCTGAACTTGGGGTCGTTGTGAACTATCCCCTTTTGAGTGGGCTCATTCCTGTTTGGAAAGCCATGTTTGCTCCTATTCACTTATTCAAGCTTGTCAGGGTTCCTATGGAGAGTGTAACAATGAAGTGAAGTTAAGTTTTGGTCCTTTTCTTTTGCCTTGGCCTCTCCTTAAAGTATCTTGTCAAAGCAAAAGCAGTTTTAAAGCCTCTTTCAATTGCCTCCCACTCACTACTTTGCAATTCAATGAGAAACAATTAAACAAGTGAGTAGCCTCAGCCGTGACACCAACAATGGAGCACTGTGATGGCGATCAATAGCGAGTCTGCGATTCACCACTCGAGGTCAGCGAACTTAGCAGCACACCATGTGCAAATGGCTAATGGTCAATGAATGCTGGTCTGAATGAATACTCTAAATATAATATTTTAATTCCTGCGCCGACACTTTCCGCAATTAGTCTGCCCCATCGATCACTGGGCAAAAAAAGGCACCTGGGGCTGACAAGAATGAAGAAACAAACAAAAAAAGTCAGAGTCAAGAGAGCATTTCTCATTTAATTATTCATCCATTATTTTAATAAACAGCTGCATAGTTTGATGAATACTTGGTCTGTAATCAGTGGACTCTATCTGAAAGAGTCTCCAGATTTTTTGCTCATCTGTCTTTCTCTCTCTCTTGTAACCTTCATCAGTACAGTGTAGAGCAGCTGAAGACACATATGGGCATTGATTTTCGCCCAGAGCCATGTGGGCTGAACTCAAAGAGAGCTTGTCAGAAGAGTCGGCAAGAGGGGGGAGAGAGAGAGAGAGAGAGAGAGAGAGAGAGAGAGAGAGAGAAAGTAAGAAAGAAAGAGGGAAGGGAGAACGGAAACCTCCCCAAACGAGCATCTGACGAAAACAAGGTGCCGGCCTGACCCTCGCCACCTTCGACATGTGGGAACTCTTAGAGGGAAAAGATGCTGAAACAACAGCTAAACAAGAGGAATGAGCCAAAAAAATAACAAAGGGAAAGAAGCTGCTTTTTTTCCCCCCTCTACTTTGTGGTCGCCTTTTCTACATTTTCAACAAAGAAATTAATGCCCACTTCGAGCATGTCCGTTGGGCCACAATCTGTCGGCACGCTTTGATGTGCTCATTGCGGGCTCCTCTCAAGTCCTGTATGCCGAGTTCCTCTAACAAAGGGAATAAAATAGGAGGATAAAGAAAGACGAGAGAGAGCGGCCTGTTTTTTCTGTATTTGGCGAGGCACTTCTTGTATTCCTAGCGGACATTCTGCCTTCAGCTCTCGTTCCTTGCGCTCTTGTTCCCCCTCTTTATCTCCCTCTCTCTTCCTCCTCTCCAGCGCCAGTCCTAGTTGGAAGGTAAGGACTTGGAGGAAGTTAATGATCAAACAGGTAAATCTCATTTTCGTTTGATGTTTATTTATGTCTTTGCTCTATCCCTGCAGCATTCTACCCGAGACCCCACACAAGTTTGTTCTTTCTCCTGTTTTATGTGCCAAAATGTACCTCCGTCAAACTTCTTAACAGGTGTGAATACTGAAAAACCAACACTAAGCATGAACTATGTCAAGGACAATAAGAGATGCTTTAAAAACTGCATTAATAGAAATGTTGGCTACTTGGAGGCAGTGTATCTGTGAACACAACATTGACATTGTATCAACTGATAAAGTTGATTTGGCAAACATGTTAGCAAACATGTCACGTCAATAAGTGGAGAATATGTCAGTCGTTTCTGATGCAAATCACCTTGTTTCAATTACGTGTGAAAGTCCATTCCTGACCTTGGATTGCTGAGGGGAAAACAAAGCTTGATTCAAGATCACTTTCCTGGAGCTTTAACCAAAATCTCATTGGTTGGTGTTATGCCCCATACGTTGAAGAAAAAGAAAATCTTAAATCAAGGCCCACTTATTTGCCTATTTTGGGACTTTAAATGTAGTTGAGAGCTTTTTTTTTGTCAAACCTTTATTTAAATATTCTTTGAGATTTTTGGTTAGGCAGGATTTTCTTTTTTCCTGCCTAACCATTTCCTGTTTTAAGACACAAATAGTAATTTCTAAAAAAACTGGTTAACATTTTGTAACTCAATCTCATACTGCACATGCAAAATTGTTTTACAAAAATAAAGCACTCAGGATAAACAACATATTATACTTGTATGGTTGGATGAGGCATTTTGCTGTGAACTGTAAAAGTATATATTTTGATATTCTTTTTACTGTTTTTGATTCTGTGATTATATTCGCCATTACTTCAATGGTCCTCCATACAATACTTCAGAGAAGAGTGAATACATGTAAACCCTAGATCTTGATAAAACTCTGGCTCTTGTTCAACATCCCTGCACAAAGCGCTTGCTACTGAAATGGTACACTGCGGGTCCACTTCTGCACTGCTAGATTTCTGTTGTCTGAAATCAATCACCGCCCTCAATCTGAGAGACACACACACACATCCCTTGTTTCACATCAAAGGCGTGTCTGTGTGTTTTCTGTGTTGTGTAAGCCTGTTCTTATTCTGTACACTTGACCTTCTGGCACCAAGGCCCAGTTATGGCTGATAGAGACAACAAACAAAGAGTGATCTCTATCTCCCAGATCATTACGCAACCTACACCGGGGGAAGGCGCGGTACAGAAATAGCCAAAGGGCAAGGTGGACGGCCTGTCGTCAGGGCTCATCTTTCACACAGCCCCGTACACCTGCATGCTGACACACATACACACACACACACACACACACACACACACACACACACACACACACACACACACACACACACACACACACACACACACACACACACACACACACACACACACACAGATGCATCATACATAGGCTTGTAAACCCTCATTGTGACAGACATTTAAAGTATTCACATGCACATACAACAGTGGCTGATGTCATGAACAAGTTATAAGGATATGGGCAGGGAGACATCTATGACCCTTGAGGCCAATGAGAACCTTTGAAACTACATTGGATAAGCTCAAAATACACAGAGGTCGAGCTCAAAACAAAGCTGTTTTTTTTTTTTTGTTGCATCCTGAAATGCTGACCTTTTGGAGATATGAGGTTTCTTGAGTAACCAGCGTAATGGATTTATACACACAGATACCTGCAGGTACCCGATACTTGCAGGTCTCAGCAGAAGCTTTGTCACATCTGCAACAAGGCTAATTGCCAAGGACATTCAGGTTGGAGAAGATAGTAGGCCGATCTGAATTAGGCTACGTCACCTGCACCTGCTTTTTTTTTTTTAAACCAAGATGTGTTCTCTTCTTTTTAACTACTGAACCCTTTCAGGCCCCCTTTTATTGACTGAGAAAAAGGTGCACTTGTTCTCTGTACATGTGCAAATGGCAAATAAAAAGTTACTTTTACTCAAACTTAAACTTCTAAAACTTTACCTTGTTCTCGAGCCACGTGTAGCTCTATCTCATTTAAGCCTCCGTGTCCAGAGCAGCAATGACATCAAACCACTTAAAGCAATCTTAAATAAATCCGATCTTGTAGCCCAAAAAAGTCTTCCCCATGTACAACACGTCAGTTGGGCAAGTTCTTGTTCTGTCCCTTTCGTGAAGGCACTTTTTCCTCCATTGGTTGCAGCAAGGTGTCGACTTCCAGTTATGCAGAGTGAAGTCGATGCGGAAGTTTCTTTAAACGTGCATTCTCTCTACTGACCATCAGGGGGCGACTCCTCTGGTTGTATAGAAGTCTATGAGAAAATGACTCTACTTCTCTCTTGATTTATTCCCTCAGTAAACATTGTAAACATGAGTTTATGGTCTCAATCTCTAGTCTCAAGTCTTCTTCAATACAGCATGATGTTCATTTAGTAAATTATGCTCCATTTAGAGTCAAATAGACCATAAAGCGGAGTATGCTTCAGGGCGGGTTTACTGTGATTGACAGGTCACTGCCACTACCAGAGCCGTATACGGCGTCTCTACATCACTCCTATGCATTCCACATATGGTAACATCGGTTCATCGGTTCTGAAAAAAATGGCGATGGCAAAATCGCCGAACACGAGGCTTTATAACTGCAGTCCACAAACCAATGGGTGCATCACGGTGACTACGTCCAAATTTAATGGGAGTCAAATTCCTGGCCAATAAAACCAATTCATAAAGAGACCAAAACCACTGCAGGGTGAGACGGAGACCAGAAGAGTGAGAGTCCCACACTGCATGACACTCTGAATCACTGATACACTGTGTAACATGCAAACCATAGGTGTTTTTAAGCACGGATAAAAGTTCTACATGGTCCCTGCTGTCTCGGCAGAGCATTTAAGAATTTGCATACGGTTGTGTGTTTTCTCCTGACCGCTATTTTGCTCATTTTAGGTAATCTCCTTCTACTCTGTTGGCCTGTTCACAACCTTTCCTGGTCCTGGTTGGTCTTTTGTTCTCCATCTGACTTTGTTATATTTTGCAAACAAAACCAATAGAAACTAGGCCAAATTAATAAATAATAAAGTAGAATGATCCTTTCACTTTATGTCTGCACAGACATCATTTTTTAACACCATTATGTTAGGAGTTATTCATTTGTTTATTGGGCAGTGCCCATGGCTGGCCAGTAACAAGCCATCAAAGGCTTTTTGCCCCAATATCACAGAGCCAACACTAAAATAAAAAAGCCGACTTTCTTATTACTCCGTCCCTCACACGCTTTCATCGCTCATTCCTCCCCTCAGGGTTCGTCTATGAAATTAAAATAAAGTGAATGAAGTTCTCCTTTGAAGAATGGACAGATAGAGAGAAAAGGCTAAAATGACAGAGTGAAGAAAGAGACAAGAGGGAGGAGTGAGCAGTCGGGGGCTTCGTGGAGAAAGGGTGAGCAAGGGGCAGTATAAGGGAGAGAAAGAGAGTGAGAGAGAGAGAATCTTTAAGGGGCTGGGGGCAAGCAATGGGAGCGCAATTAAAAGTGCACACACTGGCAAAAATCTGGGTGCTTTCAAGACAGAATAGCCGCGGACCTCTTCGGGTAAGTCATCACAGTAAAAGGCAGTGTGTTTGAAGATGTGGTGGGCTCCGCTAACTGACGCTTTATTACATCCAGGAAGTCTGCAGCCTTCTATTAGGCCACTCTGAAACCCCTAGCTTTTTTCATTTATTTACTTATCTACCAGATGATAGGCTTATTGGGTCAGTTTAGACCAAGTTTGGCCTTCAAGATTATTTGAGCGGATGTCTTTACATACATATTAATATTTATTATATTCCCCCAAACAACTAGCATTTGAATGTTTTAACACTTTAAGCCAAAAGCTTAAAATCATGCTTATACGTTAAGTTTCCTTCTTTATGTAGAGAGCAGTGGTCATTGAATTCACCATGGATTCTATAATTTGAGCTTCAGGGGATCACAACAATCTAACAGAACAGAGGAGTCCATGGGACATAGAACATGTAAGTGGTCACACAGTTAGAGCAGTTAAGACAATTTAAACCAATTATCCAAAAAAGTGATTCCTAACACTTGTTACCCCTTAAAGTAAAGACTATTTTCTACTGAGCAATGTGTATTTACAAGAATACACCTTGTCACATTCACAAACACCAGAGGGCTTTTTTCAAAACATTCTAACAGTTGCATGTGCACCTCCCCCATTTTAAACCATTTGGTTCTTGACATGCAGTATCTATGTCACTGTAATCTGAGGAGAGAACAATTTTATGTATTTTTAACCATAAAAGAGGAAAAAACTGCACTGTTAAGTTAATTAAAATTTGATCAGTAAGTAAGTAAGTTCAATTATATTAATTTTATTAAAGAATAGAGAGAAAGTGTAGTTTGATACCTATATCAATCAATCCTGTCTTGTACTAAAGCTAGTTTGCGGTATGGCAACCAACTTGTTGAAGTCACTCTGGGGCAAATTGTCACATGTGACAATATGGGTGAAATGGGTGAAGCGAAGTCTCGTGCAACAAACGTGCACATGAGGTTTGTACTCAAGGGTTCTCTGTTTATTTGTGTCTGAACCGTGACTCTGCACGTGGCTCAGATAAGGCTATGTGGCCCATGTGTCCATGTTTTCATTTAATGTTTAAACATTTACTGAAAAATATAACGTAATAATCTCCCCCAGATAGTGTGACAACTTCATCACCAAGTGATGGGAAAACTTGTGACAAATGCAAATCTCTTTTTAACCATTTATAAATATATATTGAAGTGTTGAATATTATTATTGAAATGTAAACATCTTAATAGTATACATGGGTGCGCTAGATTTATTAATCAATTAAATATTGAAAATTGGTAACTGTGATTTACTGAGACAGATAAATTAAAGTGAAAGCAAAATGTGTGACAAGAACCCCCTCTCCTATCTAGTAGTTAACAATCAAGTTTTGTTATGATTTCATCATGTTCCAGAAGCTCTATAAGTAATTCAGAGCAGATCTAGGAATGATGAATTGTCTCCACATGGCACTCAACATGGACGACGGCTGTGCAGTGCTGATCGAGCTTACAGTATTTACTTGTCTGGGCACTAGAGGGCCTCTGAGTCGGTGGGGAGGTGTCATCAGCTGTAACGGGTGTATGAGGGCAGTGCAGAGCGGCGGCCATTAGCTAGCCATGGGACACACAGACAGGGATTCACATGCACTAACATGCATGGCCTCTAAACAAAGCACAGAAAAACTTTGGATTACAACTCACAGAGAGGGAAAGCCACTTCCTTCATCACTGAACTTTATCTTCACAAAGCAAATATTTGTTTGCCATTCTACGTGTGCGAATGGGCAGAGCAAATTTGCATCTTCACATTTTCCTGCAAAAGTCCAGCAACATGGGTCAATTTACGCTCATAACAATAATTCAGTCTTTTCAGAAAAAACTTTCATCATTGCAGGAAACAACTTCTTTAGGTTTAGGAAACAAAACGACTTAGCTAACTTTAGAAAAAGATTGTGGCTTTGGTTGAAATAACTATGATAACACATGGTGTAACTTAAGTGTCGTAGTTGCGTGACAAATAAATCAACGTTGACTTCACATTTCACACGGGGCACAAACACTGATCTCCTTGGTGAAAGACCGGTTTTTGTTTGACATATTCTTGACATAAGAAAAAAAAAACGATTGGACAAAAGGTTTCTTTGTATCATGGTTTGGTTTTCGAAGCGACAAATTCTGTCCAATTGTTCTTCAGCAATAATGTCTACCAATAGCAATCGGATCCATACAGTATAAACTGGTCAAGACTTCTTGCAAGCCAAAGAGAGAGAGAAGGTGTTTCTCTCCAGTAATTGTCAGTATATGCTGACTCGTTTATTTGTTTTCCCCGCTGACGAGCGCATCTGTGTTCTCATTTTTGGTCACAAAGCTGTCGGACAGAGGCCCTCCGTTGTGTGTGTGTGTGTGTGTGTGCGTATGTGTTCCTCTGCAGTATGTAGGGGCCGTTCTCTCCTTTCCTCACCTTGTGGAAGCCATAATAGCCGGTGATGGATCGCAGAGCTGACGTGTCTAATTGCATTCCTTTCTACTCTGTTCGGTAATGACAGCTGTTTTAAGGGCAAACCTCACCCACTGTAAGTGTCAAAAACTGTACAGCATACAAGAAACATACACCCACTTACATTAAAAGACACACACGCACACACATTTTCTCTCTGTTAGCCCACATATATCTGCATGTAATGTAATATAGATGGCTGCTTTGTAAAAAAAAAGGTTGATGTTTATGCAAAGCACCTTGCAGTAGCATAAGATTTAACCTAGCATCCGTAGGAACAGCTCTCTGAGGGTTGTGCAATCCATTTTACCAAAAAATAAAGACAAGTAAGCATAACAGATATTAAACGAATAAAAAGAAACAGTAAGTACAAGTGGGGGAGAGAAAGGGGGGAGAAGAAAGAAAGGTAAAGGAGAAAGTGTATATGGTAATGAGCTAGGACATGAGAGAGGGAAATTAATTTGGGAGAAGGGATGAAGCAAAGCAATGTAAAAGTAAGAGGAAAGGGATGCAAAGAGAAACTTGAGGAGAGTGAGGTGATAAGGAAGAATAAAACTTACATAAGGGGACAGTTGTGAAAAAAAAAAAGCAGGAGGTGAAGAAAGTGAAGAGGAAAAGGGGAGTAGGAAGTAAACGCAAGAGAGGAAAGAAGAGGAGAAGCCAGTAGGGAGAGGGGATGAAAGGCAGAGGAAGAGAGAGGAAAAGAAGAAAGCAGCGGGGATAGGGAGGAGAGCTGGCATTCTTTCATGTCATAGTTAGCGTTCACGGCCACGGAGATAAAGAAAAGAAGGACGACCGGGCTCGGCAGAAGACGAGCGCCGAACCGGAGTGGTGGAGTAAGGTCTGAGAGGACGACTCAACAGGCCATTAGTGCTCCATAAATGATAATTTATGCCTCCGCGTTGGAAATTCGGCCACGGGAGCTTCATCACCGGCTCCTTCGGAGTGTCTTCTGCCACTAATTACCGGGTCAAAAAAGCAATTTGTACCATCCGAGAACAGCCTCCGTTCTTTCCCACATTCACACACACACACACACACACACACACACACACACACACACACACACACACACACACACACACACACACACACACACACGGACAGAACGATGAAAACCGCACATAAACACCCTGCACATTATGCAAAGGCACCAGCTGCTGGTAACACCTCCCCGACAGGCTGGCAAAGAGGGCGAGGAGAGAAATAGTGGTAGAGCGGGTGGTGGTGGTGGTGGGGATCATGGTTGGTGGGTGGTTTGGAGGGGGTGGTGGTGATGAAAAAGTGAGAAGGAGGTGAGAGCGGGCGTAATGAGAGCTATTATCGGCTTTGTTTACAGGCCTTTTTCTGAAAAAGGAGGTTGAGAAGTTACGTCTGGATGTTCGGCGTTCTAATTCGACATTTAAGTATCCCAAAAACAGTTTGTTTTCATGAATTCAAACAAATAAAACACAGAAGCAAATTCGCAGAATTGCTTCAAACACTAGACTCTAGTGTTGCTTCCCCTCCCTGTAGCAGAAACTTGAGGTTTGGAGACACTTTGCGCTGGATGCATGATGTGGCTTAGGGGAAGAGGCTGAGTGGGTACACGTACACACACACACACACACACACACACACACACACACACACACACACACACACACACACACACACACACACACACACACACACACACACACACACACACACACACACAAGATTTTTGTTTGCCTGCTCTCCCAGCCGCGCACGCGGTGTAAGGGACAGGCCAGTGCTTTCAGAGGCATGTCAACTGGACACATTAACTCATAAAATACCCCCCCTCTCCATGAAATATGCAGCGCTGGGTTCCACGAGGATGGAAGTTGACTATCCATAATTGATGTAAATGAGGAGCTCTCCCACAGCAAACACTGTGCAAATCTGTCCTTCTGCGTGTGTGTGTGTGTGTGTGTGTGTGTGTGTGTGTGTGTGTGTGTGTGTGTGTGTGTGTGTGTGTGTGTGTGTGTTGCAGGGGAAATAGACCAATGGGCTGAATTTTAAGTTGCCAGAGGTAAGGTCATACGTTGTACCATCATGCACCCGAGCTTCAGAAAGACTCGCAATGCAGTCAGGAACAAAAACAAGACAATGTAACACACACAGTGTTATTGGAGTGTTTTAAGAACCGCGGCCGAGTGAGGAAGGTAGGGAGGAGAAGAGCGTGAGCCCAAAACACGGTGAATTCTTTGTCTTGACACAAGCACAAATTGAAATCTTCCATATTGACCTTGTATGAATTGATAACATCCTGGCACTTCAATAATGGATGCGCCCCCTCCCTCCCTCCCTCCCTCCCGCCCTCTTTTTTTCGGTTCCCGTGTCTGCCAAGTAGCTGGATGTTTCACTTGGCTGGCCTGCAAGCAGAAATGAATATTTTACTGAGCATAAACCGCCATCTCTTTCTCCCGTCAAGCATCTCTGACATGCAAACGAACAAGACGATCGTGTTCACACGGGATAAGTGAGGTGAGGGTGATAGTGTGCTTTTTACCGATGAGCCGTGCTCAGCTCTCTTCTTTGATTCCTCACTTGTTCTCTCTGCCAGCAGGAATCAAACTTCACTTCACCTGCTCAGAGGAGGAACCCTGCGGCTTCTTTTTTCAACTGTTCTGTGTCCTGAAGCAAGTTATTTAAAAAAATATAATCAATCATCAGTCATTACTTATTAGTCTGAAAAATAAATGCACTCATTGTGCAATACAAGCAGACCTAATTAATTACCTTTGAACATGAAATGAATTTCCGTCCTTGGAAAAATAATCGTAACAGAATCATCTTAACTCAAAGCTCTTCCTTTTAGATTCTTTTTTAGAGGTCTTAAGAGGTTTTAAGAGGTCATCAGCATTTCATGTTTTTTTAATCAGCCAATGGATGTGGCAGAACAGAGACAAATGTCACAAACTCTCCCCCTATATATGACAGTTCAACAATTGGATCATGTGTCCACGTACTCTGCTCATTTCTGTATTTAACATGTTTGAAAAATGGAAATTGGACATTGTGGTTCAACAAGCAGCCAGGTATTCACAGAAAAATCTCTAAAAACAGTGCATATGAGTGCTGAATCTGTAGGCAAGGTGACAGGAATTTGGTCCCAAAAGCTCTGGTATCAGTGTGTAGTTTGTGGTAGTAGTAGTAGTAGTAGTAGTAGTAGTAGTAGTAGTAGTAGTAGTATTATTAGTAGTAGTAGTATTGACCAATCATGATTGAGCATGCTTTGGTTGCATGCAGGTAAACAGTCTGTCTGGAAAGAGGTGTAACGTATTTGCCCCGATGTCAGAACCAGTCGGTTCAGCGTTATCCAGGTATTTGCTAGCTTCACTTGAACCCCCAAAATATTTGCTGTTGCCCCCCAGTTGTTAAATCATCATCAGACCAATAGCTGATGGGTTTCAGAGATTGATCAACAGCTTGCTTTTTAATCGTTAAACAAACATCTAGGAGACCGCTGCTGCTTTCCCGTGTGAAACGAGAAGTTGATTTATACGTCACTTAACTTGCGTGATGCAGATACAGCACATCCGTGGTCATTTTAAGTATTTCACGTTATTTTGCTAAATTTAACCAAGTCGGTTTTTTTGGCCTAAACCTAACTGGGTTGTTTCCTGTGAAGACTGAAGTTTATTTGGAATAGACTGTCTTTGTGTAACAAGTAGAAGTTGACACTTTGGTTGCTGGCTGTGGTAGGAAAACGCATTAAAAAACAAGGGGTAACTTTTAATAAGTTATAGTACGAACCGTTGTATGAGGATACGTTGAAAGGTCTATGTCCTGCAGAGGGAATTTGAGGTGGGGGAACTTTGTCAAAACAAAGCTCACCTCAGATTAAGCTGTTTATTTACCGGTACGACTTCTTGGGGGCGACACACATGAAAAATGGCTATAAAAAATGCGATCGACTGGCAGCAACTGGATCATAAGACTGTCAATGACAACAGACCCAACAGGTCATTTGTCAAAGCCAAATCATATTCATTATCAGATAAGCAGTTATAATATGTGTCCCGTTCACATTGAAACACGCATCATTCCTAAACAAAGTAATCAAATTATTGAAACGCATTACTCTATAATATGCTACTGCACAAAACTGGTCCTAGTTTGCGTAATGATAAATCTTGTGTGATCTATACATGTTCATGCTTTCAGTGATTTAGATAAATTCCCTTGTTAAATTACAATGCTGCTAGTATAATTAGCATTAATACAATTTCTGCAATATAGTTGCTACTAGAACTCTGCCTTCCTGTGCTGCTTTTACAAAAATAAAAATATCTTATAAGTACATAGAGACAACTTCCTATGCTATGAGTATGTGTCATACAGACACAGAGCAGGCTTTTGTTGCAGCAGAAAGTTGTGAAGGAAATGGTTGGAAGCATTTCTAAAATGTGAGAGCTCTTTTGTCTTTACACAGATTATACTGATGTCCCTAATGGATTGTTCCAGCAGTATCATTAATCTGTACATGACGTTGAGACTGAGAAAGTCTGAAAAACTCCACAGTCATTGGGAAATACCTCTATCTTACACAGAATGTGCTAATCAACCAGCCATCGTCAACTGAGCAAGTATCCCTCCACCCAACTCTGGGATTCTATCGTTGCGCTAGGTGACCTCCCAGACCACCCAGTGACACTTACTCCTCAAAGGAGCAATAAAACCGATGACAAATGGAGTGACTACTCAGACCATTTAGGAAAAATGTTGTGTTGAGTCTTGGCAACGACTTAGAGGGGCTGATGATCACAGCTCTTCCCGTCTACTGTCAAAGTGTTTGCTAAAGTGTGTGAAGAGGGCACAAACAGTGTTACAAGCAGACTCAAATCGCATATGAGTTAAGCAGATGACAGTTTTTTGAGCACGTAACAGCCACTTTCTGTGATAAAGACTTGGTAAACAAGTAGAAACGAACCCATGTGATAGAAATACTAGACTACGTCCTGTTTCAATAATAATCAGGTGGGAACCGTATATTTTTAAAAGTAAAGCCAATGCGAAAATGCCTTCAACTTGCATTATGTCTAATGACCAGTAAGAGGTGACTTTTCTGAGTTTCAAGTCCTCTTCACAGCATGATATTAATTTTAAATGATGGTCCCATTTATGGTAGAAAATACAACCATTCAGGGTTTGCTTTAGGGCGTGGCTTCCTTGTGACTGATGCGTCGCTACATGGCGTTGTCCGGTCTTGAAGTTGTCTTAGTTTTAGTCTTGGGACTTTAACCCTTTCACAGTGTGGTTTCATTTTATGAAGGCTAGCTGTAACATTTTCTTCACCTAAAAATTGTCTCATTCAGCGTTTGGTTTAACCATTTTGTTTTTACTCAGCTGCAAAAAAAAAGATAGCTACAGCCAAAATGCCAAACTTGAGACCTCAAAACCGTAGTCCTCGAACCAATGAGCAATGGCACAGTTATTACATCCATTTTTTATATACAGTCTATTGTAGTAAAGTAACTACCCAAATAAGTCTCCACTGTACACATTTCTGTTATGTCTTTATATTGTTATAAACACAGAAACATTCATTTATAGATTAAGGCAGCATACAGCTCTGGAAACAAGCATGTCACCACCAACTCAGATTGGAAAAGATCTCCATGCTCAATTCATAAAAAGTTCCTTTTTAAAAATTAGACTCAACACCATGACTGCGATCCGTGGCAGCCTTAGCCATGTATCCATGAGAATACATTGTTGAAATGAAGAAGTGACTTGCAGATAACCACTTACAGTCCAGGTGAATGGGCAAGGGTCACCTTTCTCACCTGTTCAGTAATTTGTTGTCCCAAAAGAAAATCAATGTGCTTGTTTCCCCCACAGCAATCCCTTGTATTTTCAGAAAAGCCATGTTTCTCCTGAAAAAATATCTGCAAGCTATTGTGTTCACGCTCTTAAAAAAAGTATATGTGTTTGTTCCCAACAAAGTGTAAAATAATTCTTTTTGAGACTGGAGGGAGCTTCCAGACAACACACCACCAAACCATGACCCTTTAGGAGGTATTTTTTTAAAGAAAAGGTGGTGTTTTTTAAAGAGTGTAATGTGACAATCACCTAGGCATTTTCTCTCAGCCTCTTCAGGGCCAAATCAATGGCCATTGTTTCCCTTCCTCTGACCTTGTGAATAAACCAGGGGACAGATCTAGGATGTAGTTACCGCTGCCTCTCTCCTGCTTAGACTTCAAGGTCATCTGATTTATGCCGCGCAGAGGAAAGAAACACATGTTTTTTCTTTTCTTACGACTAACCTTTTCTTTTCCTTTCTCTCCCTCTCATTCTTTCTGTGCCCTAGCCTTCTGTTGAATGGCAACTCTTAATCAAGCCTTGACTGGAGTCTTAATTTTAATCACCCTCACACACCCTTGCCAAAATTCCTACAGGCAAATAGCCATGAAAAATTTACCAGTAATTCCTAACCTTGTGCTGTGCAGCTATTTGTTGTCCGGCTTTAAACTGTGTAAAATAATAAATTATTGAATTCCGGGGGAGGAGAGTAGAGGGGAGGCAGGCGGAGGGAGGGCAAGGCACAGAGGGAGACCAAGGTCGGCTCGTTTTGCCTGAGGAGCTGTCGATCAATATCATTTGGTCAATAACTTCTTTATTACTACCACTATCACTCCAAGCGATATCATTTTAGAGTTAAAACTTTTTTTTTCTGTTGAAATATTGAACTGTGTGCCAACTAAGATGCAAGGCCCCATCACATGAAAGCCAAACGGATGCTTTTGCTATTCTAATGTTATTTGCTATTCAAACATATTCATCTGTTTGAATAGCAAACATCTCCATATCATCATTTGTCCTTATTTTATATTTCACATATTGATTAGGCCTGCATTTGCATAATTATTGATTGAGGGCATGACTTACCAATGTCTGATGATTCTTTAATAGAAACACGGAACCATAATGTGAAAGTGGCAGCTTTGGATAGAACTTTTTCTCAAAACCCCTTGTGGCTCAGCGTAAAAGACAGCCAGAGGGAATTTTTATAGATGAAGCTCCAGTTAAGATTGTATCAGTATTAACCCTTCAACAAAAGAAAAAAGGGCCTGGCAGATTCAAGATTCTTCTATTTTTTGGGATATTCTTTCTATGTTGTATATTTTATGATGAAAATTGTTGAGTTATACACATTCCATCACATTAGGTCTCCTTTGTTAGTATAAGGAGCACTGTTATTGTATTTTTTAGCATTGAGTTAGGAGGATTTTCTACTAGCGTTTCTACGAACCACCGGCCGTGCAAACGTAAAATGCAAAGGGCTGTCTCTAGAGCCATTGTTTGGTTTGTCCATTCTGGGCTACCGTAGAAACATGGTGGTACAATATCACTTACTCCGTGACACAAGACTGACAACGCATTTAGATAAAGGCTTAATCTAATGGAGCAAAAACACAACAATTCTTATTTTAATGTTCTATTTCTGCCAAAAATTCTCACTACACACTGGACCTTCAAGCTTTAGAAGATTTGAGATCAATCCATCCCTCCTTTATCTTTAACTGCTTATCCTGTTCAGGGTCCCGGGGGCTGGAACTGATCCCAGCTGACATTGGGCTAACGCAGGGTTCTCCCTGGACAGGTCTCAGACTATTGCAGGGCTAGCCTTAAGATGCTTTTGGGAAAACGAGGCCCTGGTTGATTTGACAACTCGTTGTTACTGCTGAAAGGGCTGAAGACTTTTAATAATATAAGTCCAGAAGTTCAGTTCAAAATGGTGTGCATTATGTTACCACTTGTGGTATCAAACAGGCATATTGAGCCTTAACGCCATTGAAAACGCAACTGAGGAGCAACTGTGTTTACAGTGCAGCCAAATAAACCATGCAAGAAGTTGTTTGAATAAAGAAGACTAACGAAGACTGTGAACAATGCCATCTGTGCTGATAATAAACTTGCGATCCAAATGTCATCTTCTATATTGTGTGGCATCATGTCCTCAGAATCATTTGTGTACGGGTACACAGTAAAAATTCTGGAAAGTCGGACCTCACCACTAACAATGAGAACTACCCTGATTCCCTCTATTGCTTTATAGGATTGTAATGGATAATAAATTAGCGTACAAATGCCTATTGATATATTAGCAGACACTGGGAAACATTAGTATTCAGTCATGTTTTTAGTGACTTGAAAGATGAAGCATTCAATCTCATTGTAGCTCTATATTGATCTTTACAATTTGCAGAAAAATATACCTTACTTTTTATATGTTAGATGGTTTTGATTAGAGATTTGCTTTGTAGCTGAAAACAATGTGGAAACGAGGTTGATGAGAGCAGTGAAGCTACCATAACAGCAAATTTTAGAATGTAAAACCAAAACATTAAGCTTAAAGACGTTAAAAAATGTTCATTAGCTGGCTGATAATCTATTATGGGTTTGTCACTATGAGTGAGACCTTACATTTACTCATACAACCCATGGGTCATACAAAAAAATTGATACGTGCACTTTTATTGTTCCGTCCTTCCTTGTGTTAAAGTATGACGGTGGCTACTGTTTTAGTCATTGTAAACTGACATTTTCGCCATTTTTTACATCATCCTCCCCTCTTCACTGAAGAATCCCGGGTTTCTGTTTCCATCAATGAAGCGGACATAATCTTTGTGCAGTTGTTGTGTGTCTTCTAGTATCATCCCTGCTTTCTCAAAACATCTGGAAGATACGAAATGTGACCGACTTAATACAACAAATCACTGGACATCCCTTGTAAAGTTAATCATCTAGTCTAAATACATTTTATTTTCCGTAATACTCGTAAATCATGCATCAACATTTTTTAAGTCTGATTGGGAGTTTGAAAATAACCCGTGAATATCTTCGGGAAGAGAGTAAAAAAAAGAGGAAGTTATTTTAGAGTGCATGGAGGCTGAGCCTGCCGGTCCAGTCTTTGTATTCTTTCTCCTGCCACACAGTGAAAGTCATCATGCACAGAGCCAAACAGTCAATGCATTTTACAACTCAATCTCGATGCCTATTGCTGTGCCAATTCTAATCCCCCTGCCCAGCATCGTTGGGAGTTTTTAGAAACATTTATATTCCCTGAACATTTTTACAAAATAGCCCTGCCACACATGCTGAAGGACAAAAAAGAAACAACAATAAATACAAATGCAAAAAAAAGGATAAGAGTATCTTTATAGACATGTGTGAAAAGGGTAACGGTCTGTCATTTAAAGCACAGATGAAAATAGATTTGTCTTTTTTTTACTGACATACTCCATGCACGAGTGTAGGGGAATCTGTCGTTTTTATATTTCTATATGATGTTTCCCTTAGAGCACAATTAACTTGTCCTTGGAAAATTGCTCTTAGTCTGCCTAGTTCCAGAGTTCACATGCGATACATGTTTAAAAGAATATATGATTCTGCAATTTAAACATACACTTTACCAAAAATGAATATTTCTATTATGCAGACTCAATGACTCAATGTGTATCAAAATCGCTTGTCAGAAATATATTTTGAACGTTTATTTCCAAACTTCTTATTTGCTAACATCATCCCTCAGCCATACTCACAGCTAATATGTGCAAAACTAAAGCCCATACAGCACAAAGTCTACCCGAATGGTTCCAGAGTTCTAAGCCGCTATGTATAGGAAGAGAAAGAAGACTTAGAGGAACCTCATTTGGTGGAACACTGAGAGGTAGTGGAAGCAACACGGTTGTTTTTTCAACAGTTGCTTTCTTCCTCTCTTGTCTTCCCTGTTATCCATGTTCCATGTGCTACACTAAACAAAGACACTGTTCACACTGTTAAAGTGAGCATAGTTGAAACAAACACTAAATTCCCAGAGTAAATACAAACAAAACATCACGTGCAACATATTTTATACACACAGATACATAGAGAACACCCACAAAGGGTATTTAAGCACAGATAGATACACACACACACACACACACACACACACACACACACACACACACACACACACACACACACACACACACACACACACACACACACACACACACACACACACACACACACACATAAACACACCCCTGCACCCTCTGCAGAACCTCTGGGGGATCGAAGGCCTTGACTTCGAAACCCGACCTCGATGTAGAGCAAAATGCTTCCACATTCTCCAAATATCCACAGAGCAGCATGTATGTTTTCATAGCAGGCCTAACAAAGCAAAGAAAGAGCCTCTGACCCCCAAGTCTGTTTTTATCTGACCGCTATTTTCACTTCTGGAAACGACCTTGGCGGAGGCCTGCGATCCTCTAGTGCCTTTCTTTTCACGGGTTTGTCACTATTTCATGTTTACACATGATCCATTGTTGATTTGAGTACATTGATTGGTGCAGCTTTAAAATGTTGTTTATAGAAACTTGTTTTAATTTTGTGTTTATTACAACGTATACAATGACAAAAACCAATACAATATAAAATTTAGGACAGTGTTATTGGGAGTAATAGCTGCAGGACACATCCCCACCCTGTGTGAGTTCTACTAATTCTGTATGTTTAAATCAACAGTGTCCTACATGATGAAAATTATATTTTGCACTGTATTTGTAACCATCCACAAGCTTCAGGTAGTGTTAAATCCTCATCATACAGAGTTTACATTTTTGGCAAAAATGTTTGGTGTACTTTTTTTGTAGGCCTCGCCTCCTATTTCTATCATAAATGTGCATTCTTTAAAATCACTAATTCCAATGTTGACAAAGTCATATAATAATCCCTCTCTGGCAAGGATAAAGATGCCAATTCCAATGTAAAATAGGTCTTCATTACAACCTTAGGTCTCTGGTTCCACATGGCTAATAACAGCCCCGAATCTCCTCAGGACCCTGATCTTTTATTCCAGTCAGCCCTTGTGCAGTCCAACAAACTTCATTTATATTGCATGTCCTAGTCAGCAGTATAGAGAGATGAATTAGCATACAGAGTCGCGGACACAGTGATTACAGAATGACAGGCGACTTACACGCCCCTCCTGCAAAGAGTTGAACATGTCTTCATTTTCTTTTTTTTTTCCTCCCCTCTATCCTCCGTCCTTCTATGGCCTGGAGCAGCTGATACAAGGCTTTCTAATAGAGCAGAGCGCAGGAAAGACGAGGCGAGGGGAGCTTTAATAATGGATGGATGACATTGGTGATGGAAGAAAGAGAGGCAAATAGTAAAAGAGAGCTGGGGAGAAAGAGAGAGCTTTGATTAAAGGAGCCTTTTTGAGTATTTTAACATCAATAATCGTGTACAGCTGTGTTATTGTGAACAGACTATCACCAGTAAGGTTGTCACCTATATGCATTTTACATTATGGGCTACAGTATGCTGGAATACTTTAGCGCGCTAAGGGAGATTGCGTTATGGCAAGATGGACTATTTTTCAGTGCAAACACAACTAACGTTTCATAATAGAATATTTTCCAGCCTAACACAACTAACGTTTATAGTTTCTGGCATGAATGATCAATGAGTGGTTGGGATTAATTGCTTATACACAAGATATATGTGAGGTGATGCCGTTGGATAAAAATTATATTTAGCAAAGGCTCATGTAAGTCCTGGTTCCTTTGCTTGGTGTCAGCAGGGATTGCAGCCCATGTCACCTGGAAAAACGGTAAAAATAAAAAACATATATTAACATATATTTTATTTTATATATATATATATATTTTTTGCATTCGGTCAGAGTAAGTGACGTAGTACATTGTGTGAACTGTTATCTTAAGTTTTGTGCTACAATAAGAAGTATAACAAGCAAAAGAGTCCAGAAGCATGATACAGGGCTGATATGAAACAAAATGGCAACATTTTCTTTAATATGGGTTGTGTATTAATATTTGTGGTTCTTTAAGTAGCTGGTTCAACCTCAAGGCATGTCGTTAATTCACTTCCATAGGCCTAACAAAATTCATCAATCCAGTGCTATCTGTGTGCAGTGAGTTGTTATGGTGATTGGCAATGTCATGATAGCGACCTTCCAATAAGGATGTCAAATTGACCCAGCACCATCATCCTTTTATGGGGTAAGTAGTAATATGTTTCCAAAGCCTGGTGGGAACCAGAGAAAGCCTCAGCTGGACAGTGCCAGACCATGTGTGGTAGCTGTAGTGGGGCTATGGTCAAAGTTCCATAGTCTTGGACCAGCCCTTATCATTCTGCTGTAGAATTAGACTGACAGGGTTCCTAAATTCACACAGTATGTTCAAGGTAGGATTGTTGCGTCTTTATTCTGCCTTGCTGTTCTGTGTGAACGGCTGAATAGGGGGACAGACTTGTTCCGCCACTGAGCCGGCAGCAGAGGTTGTCACAGAGCCGAGCCAACGTCTGCGTGAAAAGGGACAGCCGGCACGGCAGGACTGGGGTGATGTTATGACGATGTGTTATTTATACGCTACAACCAATCTGGAGGTTTAAAAGAAAACGCTAGCAGCAGTTAGCATCTAACTCGCAGCAATCGAGAATGGCAGCAACATAGGAGAAACCGAGGTCCTGGAGATCATTTACCTTTCGGGCAGAGGACGAAGTCAACCCACATTTAATGGGGAGTAAAGGAGAACTAGCTACCCAATACGTTTGTTATACGTCACCCTATAGTTTTGTTAAACCATACACCTCCCATGCTCCCACGATGCCTGGTGCTGACTGAAATCACACACTGGGACGGCATTATGGCGCCGTTGTTTGGTGCAGTGTGAAGAAGCAAAGCCATATGAAAAGTGTCATGAGATAACGTCTGCTGTGATTTGGCACCTTTCAGGGCCAGTTTTTCAAAAGTGATTTAGCACTGCACTGTGACTTCAACACTGCTTACATGGCAATGGCAGTGTCATGTTTTACAAAAGATTGTCCCTCTCAAATTTCAGATAAATTTACAGGTTTGCAGGCCTCCTATAAATTTTCATGCATGGGTTGCTTGAGTGTAGTGCCTTTATTTTTTAAATAAGGCACAATAAAGGTAAATGAATGCAAGAGAGAGAACGATCTCCAGCTTGCAAATTGGTTGAAACTCAGCCCCAGAGAGAAATTGCAGTTTGGTGTTTTGGCATCTCGATAACCCTTCAAGCTCATGGAGCTACTACACAAACTGGCCTTCCTGGGTCTTCGAAGCAAACACGGCTCAACAGAAGCAGTTGGGGGTTAAAGGCCTTTGGTCAAAGGCTAAAGTGGTAATGGGAGAAGGGCAAGGGATGCTCTGTCACATCCCCCACCTGCTGGGCCTGGCATCAAACCAGTGACTGTACACAAAACGTCTTGTTATTCTTCTTCCAGTTATCTATTCATTTAGATTTACATTTTTTTTTATGTTTTCTAGATAACTGAAGAGAAGCAAAAAAAACATAACAAAAGAAGAGAAAGCTGAAGACTGAAGAAGAAAGAAATGCGAAATGAAGAGATTTGGGAAAGTACAGAGGAATTCTACATGAGTGTGTGTGAATACTAGAGTGAGATTCAGGAAAAGGGGAACAGTGTGTGTGTGTGTGTGTGTGTGTGTGTGTGTGTGTGTGTGTGTGTGTGTGTGTGTGTGTGGAGAGGGGTTGTAATGTATTCAGGACAGGCCTGGCCAACCACTGCTATCAAAGGGACCTGCCTGGCGAACTGTAATAACTGGAAAATTATTTTGATAGCCTGAAACAATCTTGGATATCACAGAACTTTATTAAAATAATATCAAATCAAATTAGCCTGTATCCCCATAATGAATTAAGTAACAGGTTACGCCGATATTAATCTCCTGGCTGGCTCGCAGGCATGACGGCTCCAGCATTTAATCAGGACTAACGCTCTCTCTCTCTCTCTCTCTCTCTCTCTCTCGCTCTCTCTCTCGCTCTCTCTCTCTTTCTCTCTCTCTCTCCCCCTCTCTCTCTACGGAGGGTCTTTTTACACGCCATCCAGGATAAATCCTCGACAAGTCCACAGCCCTGTAGCTGTGTGGCGGTTAAACGAGGAAGCCTTCAAAAGGCATTCACTCCTTCTCTCTCTCTCGATTCTGACCCCCCCACCCCCCTTACCCCACGTCACTCGCCCCCGGTGAGGTTACTCAAGAGCAGAGGAATCAGTGTTGATAGGGATAGTTGTGATTAGCAGCTGACCCACAGGGGGAGATAAGAATGCTTCCCTCACATATCCTCTTCCTTTTGAGCACCCATCTTCCTCATCCTCATGCCGGGCTAATGCAAATTTAAAGCCACATTCAAACCTATAGTCTGTAGTTGAGAATCAAAAGAAAATAATCACATTATCTGTGTCAACACTGACATATTGGACCTGATAGAAATATGTGAAATGGCCTCTTAACTGCTTGTAATGTGTCGTTGCCGTGTACTGTATAAAAATGACCCGCCGCCTGCACCGTGAAAACAAAGCATATGGAAAGTCAATTACAATCCTTTGTCGCCGTTGAAACACAAATTACCAGGTTTAATGGGATTTTCTTTTTCATCGAGGTCTGCGTTCAGGGAGGAGGTCTTGGTGGACAGATAGGTCAAACTCAGGACTTTCACTAAGGACAGTGGTGTTCCAGTCCTGTGTGAAACCAAAGGTCAACATTGACTTTTAAAATGAAATAGAGTTTTGTCGTCTAAACCTCACTAAAAGTTTTTACTGTTAGATCACGTTGTGTTGGATGGAAGCATCCTGACCTGGAGCCCTGCTGAGCCCCACAGAGACAGGAAGTGACGTCAGAACACCAGAGAAGCTGAGGTGAGGGTCAAAAAGAAAGAGGCTGCCTTTTTACAGTTGTCTCATGGCCTCCCTAAAAGAGCTGCGTGTCCATCCATCTCTCTTTTTCTTGCACACTAATAATTAGTTAGTTAATGCACATTAATTGTCATTTGGGTTGGCAGCCTGTTTAAAGGCTCCATTTTACACGTCCCGATTAACATATGTCTATTGTCTGAATTGTGGTGAGGTATCACTTAGCTGTATTGGACTTGAACTGAAAATAAAATGTCTTTGCATGTAATATTTAAATTGTGGTGTAAAATGTGGTCATATCCAACATTTAAAGGCATGTACATCTGTTTTTTTGTTGTTGTTTTTTTACGATAGGGTAAAAAATACTAATACTATAATATTACAGCAGAGCAGAAACCGTTTAAAACCGGGACCAGGTCTCTCGAGTGCAGGCCCCGAAGAGGTGCAGAAGAAGAAGAACCACTGTGCCTCTTCTTTCCTCCTTCCACCACCTTTTCTTATCCAGCCCCCCTTTCACCTCCACCCCCCCTCCAGGCTGATATTGCTGTCGCTTTTCCTCTTATCTGTCCCACGCCTGCCGTCTTTCTTCAGTGCCCCCCCCCCCCTTCTTGTCGTGTTGCCCGGGCGGACTGCGCCACGCGGCCCGGGGATGGCGGGGGGGCACTAAATCTTTTGATGCAGCCGGTTGTGGCGATAGCATCTGAACTCGCCGTGCCTTTGCCAGGCGGCGCTGACAGATGTAGCAGGACCCTTCCGCAGCTCCCGGCTATTGGATATCTATTACTGCTGTGTGTGTGTGTTGGTGTGTGTGCTGTCCAAATAAAGGTAGCACACAAACATATTCATGAACATATCTGTCACATGCATCGAGCCACACATCTACTATTACATGCAAGTTCACGTATACACAAACACACACACACAAACAAACAAGGAAAACAAAGTTGTGTATTCATATCTTCATATTCATATCTTATAAACCAATCTTTCCTATTAGAGTCCCAGCACTTAGAGAAGCGATGGTGAAATATGAAGCGCTTTATCTCGAGATCCAGGTACATTCATTCCTTCGTGTCGGAGTGCCGTATGTCCTTGAACTCCTGCTCTTGGTGCGGTGCACACTCATAACCCGAGCCCAGCACAGATTCCCCTTTTTTATGGTCTCAAAGAGTGTTACATATTGGGTCTGGAAATAGAGCTAAGACTGTAAGTGACAAAAATATGACAGAGTGATGCATCTCCTAAGTGTCCCTGCTCCCATATGGTGGCACGTTTCAATGACAGCATGGGGGCCTGCTTGTATTTGGGATCGAATAGGCAGCTGTACGTTCCAGGGAGCACTTTGAAGGAAAATGACTTCCGTAACAGAAAAAAAAGGCCTTTTTTAGTTTTAGACACACAAAGTAGGTGAGTTAGCCGGTTAAACCTGAATCTCTTCCACTAACTATGTTTTTGGAGCGTTTTATTTTTGCGTATGTGTGACTGTGGCTGACAATGCCTGTGTTCAAATATGCATAAGTGCACGTGTGCCGTTTGCCCCACTGGGGGTTTGAGTGTGTGCCATCTGGCTGCTCAGGAGGATGAGGAGGATGAAGCTGGGGGGTGTGTGTGTGTGTGTGCGTGTGTGGTGGTGCTTCCCGTTATGATGCCTCCTCCGCCCCCTGTGCCCTCCCCTCTGTGTGGCCCCAGCAGACCCCTTGTATCCCTCACTCAACGCCCCTGTAAAGACAAAAACACACACACACACGCACGCACGCACACACACACACACACACACACACACGCACGCACACGCACACACACGCATGGCCTGTGTTTTTTTTCTATCAACGGTTTCAAGAGTGTGAACTTTATTTTCCTTTGCCTCATTTAAAAACCTCTCCTCCAAAATAAAAGGCCTGATAGCACAGATGACATCAGAACATACACATGATTTATACCTTCTATAGTCAGCATAATAATTGATTCATTACAGGTGATGAAATGTGTCAAAACAAAGTGAATAGTACCGATTATACATTTTTTTAAAGCATCTATTTAAACGCATTTAAAACTTTATTCTATTTTCTGCTGCAAGGAAACACTGTTCGATACAGTTAACGGTAGGTATGGTAAGAAAGCGTTCTTAAAAGCGGTTTGACGTCTGTCACTTGCAGGTATCCTGGAACAGATAGGTTTCCAAAATTTTATTAAATGCATCACCGCGGTGGGGGGTGTCGGGGATTCCAGGCCTTAATATTAGGGCCTGAAAGAAGGTCTTTCTCGTAGTTGCTAGGCTCCAAGAAAAATACCACTTGGAAATGCTACAAGGAGGGTAAGTTAAATATTTGTCTATTGCCACTTTAAATCTAAACAAAAAGATAAATTAAAGTTATTAAACTATTCGCTTTTTAAAAGAAAGGAATTTTATTGAATATTATTGAATGTTAAAGTTAAGAAAATGTACAAAAACACTTAAATTTACTCTGTTAAATCTGTTTGGTCGACAGACAGCTTTTCTACTTTTTGTCCTGGACCTGCTTTATATACAAACCATTTAAAACACACAAGGAAGTCATTTTAGTTACTGAATCTTTTTTATCTAGTGTAACTTTTTCCACTAATGGGCAGAAGGTCTTTTCCATTCTATCTCCTTTCTTTAAAACGCCATCTGATGCAGATTGTGAAAGTCCTCTGCTGCTTGTGTTTCTTCTTATGTTGAAAAAAATAAATAACCAGAAGACAACTATGTAGCTAACATGAACAGTGAGGCCATAATAGAGTATAATATTTGAATCGTTTAAATGTTTTGTTTACTTAAATTGTTATCTCTCATATGTTGGAAAATGCGCGCCTACTCTAATCTGTTAGCAGTTTTGTATTAGCATTGATAAATGTGGGGCTTCTGCTGCTGTCCGTGGTGCTGATCGAAGGCTGGTTTGGGAGTTGCATGGTGATCCTCTCTGAGGTGGCATAGCAGTTGTCTGCTTTGCAATAGCCTGAAGTGGCTGTGTGTGTTGAGGTGAGGGCACCAAAAAAGAATTTAGGGCTAATCACAGTTATGTTACACTGCTCGTTATAAGGTTTATCTTTTACCATCAAAAGTGTTACCTGCAAGTTAGCCTACTCTATTTGATGTACTTTAGATAAGGAACTCCTTTTAAGAATGTCTGAGATGAACATAATGCTTAGGCTCAAGGAACAAAGTCATTCAAACGTTTCAAAATTAAAGAAATTGAACGTTTTTTGATCCGTTGCTGTCAGTTTGGAATGCAATGAGCGCAAAATCTAAAAACCAAAAAGAGTGCGAGACAGAGACAAAAATACAGCATAACCTATGAGTAAATACTGTACGAAACACACAACAGTACAAAAGTTGGTATCAATATCAGTATTTGCATCTGTTACACACACACACACACACACACACACACACACACACACACACACACACACACACACACACACACACACACACACACACACACACACACACACACAGGAACAGTGAAAAAAAATGTCAGGTCGAAATCATCATCTAACCCACTTTCAGCATCACCTCCTGCCCCTGTTCTTCACCCAGGCGGCATCATGGGAACAATGGGCTAATGAGATTTAAGGATAGGGGCTGAGCGGCTGCCAAATTACTGCAAGCCAAGAGAAAATCTTCTCCCCGCTCCATGTCTGTCTCTCTTACTCTTTCCCTCCACTTCTTCTTTTTTTATTATTCTTTTTTTTTTTTATACACGCACCCATATTTGTCATTCAAACTGGCTTTAATGGAGAAAGATCTATGCATATGTAAGTGACAGAGCTGGAACCCCATTACCGGCATTCAGTGGAGCACTGTGGAGAGGCCCTCTCCAGGCTTGGATTACTGACCATTAGGGCTTATTTCTGCACCGTCTCCAGGCAATTATTCCCCCACAACCCCCCAACCCCCCCATACACGCACACACACATCATAACCCACTCCTTCCTCCCCTCACCCCCACCTTGATTTAACCATTTTGCATCCGGGAAGAGTATCATCTTGGAGAGTCTCCCTTTCAGCATTATATTAATATATATATTAACATATACGTATATCTGTCTGGATGTCGACACGTTCATGCAGGCTGTTTTAAAGCCCCTCATCTGCTCCCAGCGTGGTGGCCTCGTAGGGGCGGATGACGGCGACAATAACGAGGATATCGATGATGGCGATGATGATGATTAGGTCGAGTCAGTGGAAAATAGCTCCCAGTGTGTATGCGCACACCTGTAATTAATGCTGTCACCCAGGTTCCGCTTTCCTCTCTAATGAAGTCACCCGGAAAAAAAAGAAAACAGAAATAATGCGCAGTGAGGAGTCAAGAAGCGTGCAGAATTTGCATTTTGACAGTTGCAACCATACAATGGGCAGGCATGTGTGTGTGACACGTGTGTGTGTGTGTGTGTGTGTGTGTGTGTGTGTGTGTGTGTGTGAAGGTGAAAATAAATTATACAGTCTTGGCTTTTAGTATGTGTATTTGTGTTTGAGTATAAGTGAAAAAAAGATGGAGTGAAGGAAAAAAAGCAAAGCAGGAAACAGAGAGAAGAAAAAGTACAACTAAGAAAAGTATAGCTTGTTGGAGAGTGTGTTCATTTGTCTGCTAAGCATGCATGTTTGTGTGTGTGTGAGTGTGTGTTTGTGTGTGGAGCCAGGTGAAGGCTTTGAGCGAGTGTTGAGCTTCGACCTGGTAGTGTTCGAGGCACAGTAACCTAAAGGCTCGCTAAGAACCACATGACATTGGCCCATCTCCAACAGCTGTGACCTACATGCCCACACACACACACACACACACACACACACACACACACACACACACACACACACACACACACACACACACACACACACACACACACACACACACACACACACACACACACACACACACACAGACAAATATTACATGGGGGAAAAAAAATAAAACTGTCCAGTAGTATGATTTCCAGCACACACACACAAATGCCGGTATTCCACACACAAATACTAATAAATCAAGAGTATATATAATTATAACTTTAAACTTAAGGGTCATTAATTGTTCCAACGGACAAAACCTCCAAATCTACTTTGGTTTTGATGATTTAACACCAGGACCACCAAGGTGGTCTTTTTTTTTTTTTTTTTTGTAATCCTTATGCTATGATGCTTTCATATATTTTATATAATAACTCTGTATTTTATATAGAAACTAAAAGCCTTTCAGGCCACAAACTTTACATGATAAAAAACAAGACTAGTTTTGGTCAAACTTCGGTGAGATGGTTCAACGACTCTGCTATCTGCATGCTAAATCTCACCTAAACATATGGGGTCAGCTGTGCTCAGAGGTTGAGGGGGTCATCTTTCAATCAGAAGATCGGCGATTCGATTCGATCCCCATGTCCATGACGATGTTGGCAAGACACCACAAAAGTACTCCCACTGCAGTGATATAGATTCCCACAGCATTAATATAGACGCAGTTGCCATATTATATACTTACCATATAAGATAATTTCTTCAATCTCATATTTATTCTGTGTTCTTGATTGTTAATAGACAGTTAGTAACACAGCCTCTGATTGGTCCACTCAACCCATGGAAACAGAAAAAAAAGATAAATAATCACAGAAAACATTCAGCTTGAATTTATTCCTATGTTTAAATTTTTTTTAAAGTCTCCCAAAGGACACCGCAGTTCAAGGCCGGATGACAAAGCTTATGAAAGGGATACGATCATAGCACCACAGAACTCGTTGATTTAGCACAACAGTTAGTTTGTGGGCTAAAAGTAGGTCTCAGAGGTATTAATTATGTCAATGCTGCAGAGGGTACTATGATTCTGGCAGTACTTTTGTCAATTCCTTGATGTTATTGCCTCTGACTGAAGTACAGCTGATGGGAAAGCCATTAATTTGGATAGCATCGGGTCATAACAACTTAAGTTTGAAGAACTAATGAATTTGACATTTTGGCGTCATGATGACATTAAGACAAGAACTTATCTCCAAAGTAAACAAAAACAATGAATGTCTTAATCATTGGCATTACATGCAATAGTTGTTGAGACCTTTTACTATGAAACACACATCAGCAGATAAGGATCAATAAGGATACATATTTTGGGGAACATAAATGTCAAAATAAATTCCATAGAAAAAAAGCTTCCTCCTTCTAATTCTTGCGGTTGGCAAATTAAAATAAAGAAATAAACTGCACTCAAGTTCACTCAGCATAAGAATATATGCCAGCATTCATTCATGTATGTACACCCATGGCGTACTGAGGCCAATCTATCTCAGATGAAGTCTGCATGATGAAATTACTCCGGTATAAACACATCAAAAGTTGAGCACCTCAATTATTTAAAAGCACAGCGAGTGCATCATTAAGGACACAGTAATTATCCCCCGTCCTAATGAAGTTTTCATTAAGACATCTGCATTATGCTATCTGTCTCCGCAGAGATTCAATATTCCCACTGTAGATGGGTAATGCCAATGCTCCAGTCACTTATAATAGGAAAAGCACTGTGAACTCGTGAAAAGGTGCACTTTTAATCAGAGGCTGACAAAGTGAGGATTTGAGACCCAAGGCGAGTTAGATTACACCGCTATTCAGTTTTTAAGTGTTTCTTAGTGAATGAACGTTGCTCGTTTAGAAGTTGACATGACAGGAGAAAAGGGGATTATGATCATAGATTTCACTCATTCAGCGGTACAGCTTCAGGGTCGGCTACATTCATAACTTCATCATCTAGACAACTAGATGTTTAAAATCTGACACCTTTTAATTAAAAGTGTGTCTTGTATCCAGATTGCATCTACATATAATTGAACCTGCTTACATTTATGTATTGATGCACAGGTCAGGGTTTATTTATACCCACACCCACCTGACGCATATGAGCTAATCCAAACCACCCAACTAATTTTTGCTACGTTCACACCTGTAGTTTCATGTGGTCAGGCACTATCTGATTGTAGAGGGAGACAGAGTATAAAGTACAATGCAGATACTTTTTTTTTTAAGTTTTAACCTTGAAGGGACGCAATACCACTCCACTGATACCATACTAATGAAATTATTGGGTTTAAAGGTTGGATGAGGATGCAACCCAATACAATGAAAATAAAAGAAGAGTTGGTACACAAATGTTATTATAACTGGTGTGTCCCAATTCTGTACTGTCAGGGCAGTATGAACCAGGCTGCTGGCTTTTGTATGTAGCATGGAAACACAAAAACACTACATTATAATTAACAGTCAGCCAGAATGGGCCACTGTTCTCTGTGGATCGTCCCCTTTTTGATGTCAAATAAGTCCTGGAATAGCAAATTCTTCCTTCCCCTAAAAATTGGCACAAGTCCAGAACTGGTGCTGCTGTGGTCCTAGGAGGGAAAACAATTCTTGGAGGAGGAAAACAAGATGAGAGAAACCCAATGGAAGCCTTTGATCCTGGAAGATATTAGCGTGAAACAAAAATGAAAGGCAAAAAAAATTCAAAAATACAACTTGGATTAAAAATGCAAATCACATTGAAAATGCACGAGTGTTCTTTTTTCATTATTCTTTTTTAATTCTCAATCTCCCATTGTAATTAGCAAAACAGTAATGTTTGTATTCCATCTAACCTTGTAAAAAGAGAAAGCCTTTCTTTTCTTTTCTTTTCTTGGGGCACAGGTGGTGGGGGGTTGGGGGGGGCATATAATATTTAGATAAAGAGAAAATAAGAAATGTCCCTTCAAAGTTGCTCCAACATATTTGTCTAAAAATTAATGATAAAAGTATAAAAAATATATATATATATCAAATGAAGGATTATGCAAGGGTGCAGAACAGAGCAGAGGAAATAAAGGAGGGGATTAGATTGAAGTTTTTTTTTTTCTTCTTCTTCTTGTAGGGGAATTTTTTTGTTATACATTGTAATTTTTTCATCTTTGGCACATTATTGAGTTGTTTCCTCGGGGGTGATGGAGAAGTGAGGGCGTCTCTCGCTGGGCCAAGCCTCTAATGATGCCTTTGTAGGGACGTCAGTATCGTGTTCAAAGGCAGAGCTCCAGCCAGCTGACCCAGCCATTTACAACCTGACAATGAGCAGCTGTAATTGAAAAGTGTTGGAGGGAAGACGCTCACACACACACACACACACACACACACACTCACACACACGCACACACGCACACACTCACACAAACCCTTCTTGAGATTATGGTAACTAGCTAACGCTGTGGCGGCTCGTTCCAGTGCTCTTAAACAGGCTGTAATGCCACTCACAGACCCCTACCTGTTTTGCATGCTAACAAGCTAACAAAGGCTTCCCATTAATGTAACACGGCCTAATGCACCGCACACCCCCTTGTCTATCTAATAGGGGGTTATGCTAATAGGCTAACAAGTGTCATTGCGTTGTGGTAATGTAACATGGCCCTAATGCCATATATCTCCTATAGCATAAGTTCATACTAACAAGCTAACAACCTCAATCTTCTGCTGTGATAAAGGGCCTAAAGGCCGCCTACTCAAACATTACTGGAACATGAACTAATACTAATCAAACCGACCCCATCACCAACATTTAAGATGGGGGACAATCGATTGAGGTTTTTCAAGGCCACGGTGCAAACATTTTGTAGTTAAAGCCAAAACATTTAGGTGTCTTCAATACACTTAATAAAAATGTCAATTGTTATGTTCAGACAAAAAAAAGTTATTTCTTAGGCTTTCATGGTCATCTTATCAAATAAATATGGACCAACAGTGGAAGGCAAATAGTGGCCCTAGAGCCAAATCAGACCCTCCAATGAAAAAAAAGAGAAGGCTACTTCATGAAAAAAATTCTGTTAAACAGTTTAAAAAAAACATTTACATGATTTAATCATAATATAAATGACCTTGAATATCTAAACACTGCCCCCACTTAAGGGCGGGCATGCATACAATGGTTATGTTCCTCATTCTGCACCAAGCTAATTGAACATTCCATGGTTCTGAAATGAACAAGATTTTTTATTCCGTTCTGTCATCTTACTAAACAAATGATTTTATTAGACATTAGTGACTGCTGCCGTTTTATGATGTCTATTTAAAAGTGCTGAATTTGATAATCAGATCATTAAAAAGTTGGCGTAATGTCTACCTCAGCAGAGAATGTATTCGCTCTCCCTTTGTGTGTGTGCTGTAATACAGAGTTTCTCCCTACTTTGTTGACATACTGACCGACTGAGCATGCTTTAAGTTCATGTCTGTGTATGTTTTTGTATAAAAGGCTTCGAGACAAAGCATAGCGCCCACCCTCAGGTAAACACTGTTAGTGCTGTTAGCACCGTTAGCTGCCAGCCGCCCGCTCAAACGTTGCTATGTTGAGAGGCAATATAAAGGTTTTCTTGTATTCAGCACCTTTAGATATGTATTAATTGGTAATTGATATATATATCCTTTATTGCTTATTATTTTAGCTCTTTAAACCCTTCTGTTTGGATCCCTTTTTTAACTCATGTGAGAGGATTCCAACCAATGACAGAGGTAGCTTTTACGTGTATGTAAGTCTGTGAAGCCAGAGACAAATTGCCATGCAAGTGGACAATAAAGTTTTCTATTCAATAAAAAATACAAAAAATATCCACTAAATTATAATGAAACAAGTAACACTTGAACTGTTTTGGTTCCATATCAGCACAATACATCTTTTCATTCAAGCTTAGGTTAAAGTGTTTATCATTAACATACCCAATTACACCTGTACTCTCTGGTGCAGTGCGACGTAGAACATACATTACATTCATTAGTTTCCATAATTCTGTTCTTCCAAACATATATCGGCCTTAATTAAATCAGATTTATTCTTGCTAAAATAAATTTAAGAAATGTGGCCCAGGGGTAAGAGCGGGCTGTCAACTATTCGGAAGACTGGTGGTTCGATCCCAGACTCATCAACTCTGAATGAAAAAGTGTCCTTGGGCAACCCCAAATTGCTCCCGAAGGCTGTGCCATCAGTGTGTGTGTGTGTGTGTGTGTGTGTGTGTGTGTGTGTGTGTGTGTGTGTGTGTGTGTTTGTGTGTGAATGAGCATTTAGAGTAGATCCTGATGGCACTAAGCATGGCCGCACCTACCATTAGTAGATGGCTGATATATGTGTGTTTAAATGGGTAAATGTTGATTCATATATAAATGCATTTATCAAAATATAAAAAAATAAAATTGTATTGAACACATACAGGCTTGTGTTTCCACTGTAAAACAGGAGTTCCCCAAAGAAACACTGATGATACAAAAAAAAGGCTCAAAATATCTATCCTAAAACCCAAAATCAAAAATGATATCAAGAATATATTTTTTCTATAGCCATATATCACACATGTTTGGAATGTCTGACTGTTAAGATGTCTTGCAACATAGCTGCAGTCAGACCTGCCTTACAAAGCTTCTTAAGTTCTGCCTGGTCGACCAAAAAGGCTATCAAACAGCACTCCCTGCCCTCGGAGTAGATAGATGTGTGTATTCGGCATCACATCCACCCATCCTTTCATCCCCCCCCCCCTTTTTTTTTTTTTTTTTCTCTAGCCCCCAACAACCCCACATCACCCGCTATCCAAATAGAGAGATCTGGAGGAGGAGGGGGTATGGCAAGGTGGCAGGCGCCCCAAATGTAAAGCGCACACAATCACTCAGATACAAGTGGCACCGCTAAAAATTGCCTTCATATATCAGCTTATGGTTTACGGGCTGTGGCAGAAAGGACGGCAAAAGGTCAGGCGGAAAAACATATAGACGTGTCAGAGCCGCTGCTCTGGGCGACGAGGCTCCGGGCTGATGGCTGAGGAGATGGGCTCGCTGTGTGTGTGTGTGTGTGTGTGTGTGTGTGTGTGTGTGTGTGTGTGTGTGTGTGTGTGTGTGTGTGTGTGTGTGTGTGTGTGTGTATGTGTGTGTGAGTGTCTGTGAGTGTATGTGTGTGAAAAAACTCAGGGACACCGGGGCAGTGTTTGCTGGGGGTCCAGTGTGTGTGTGTCTTCGTATGTGCATGTTTATCTGTACAATCCCAAATGTCCTCACACTAATGGCGATCTAAGAAAAATCTGACAAGTTTAGACAAAGGATTTTTTTGATAAAGATTAGAGTTTGTGGTTAGTTTGCTGTTAAAAGTTGCTTAGTCCATCCCGATGGGTTATCCCCCACTAGCACTATAATCACTTTGAGCTTCAGACAAATTGGGTAACCAGAAAGAGCCTCCTCCGCTCTGCCTGTACCAGCATGCTTTTCAGGTACAGTTTAACAGTCACACCCCAATAGTGGCCCACTTAAGTAAAGGTACGTTCACTTCGCTGTCCGCAAGAGAATCAAATACATTTACAAGCAGAACCAGGCCAAACAAGCTCTAGTTCCAGCTTCTTGATTATGAAGATATGCAGATTTTCTGTCTATCATACGATTAAAGATTGAATGTGTTTGGGTTCTAACCAGTTGGTAAGACAAATCTAGACATCTGATGATGACGCCTTGGTTTTCTTCGATATTTCCTGACCATTTTTCACAAGAAATTAATCAGCAATAAAGCGAGGGTGTTGACATTAGCATTTTCCCAAGCTCGCACCACTATGCCTGAGCACAAAGCAACAGTACTGAGTGGAGATAGGGAGCCGGAGAGTCCAAAAATAGAGGAAGCTCTCATTGGCTTATAACATGCTTTATTTAATTTGGAGTAAAAACTGTTTCACAAAGCAGCCATGGTTTGTAGACAGTTACTAGACAGGAGTCAGTGGTACTTGTTAGCGTGTTAGCCTGTTCGCTACCAAGCAAAGCTAATAGGCTAACACCCTAACAAGTTTGACCGGCACATACGGTTACATCCCAAAAGGTCAAGGCCTCGCCCCTTTTTGAGGGAAAAGAAAACAGAAGATCTTATAGATTTCAATGCAATTTGACGTGTATGGATTATAATTTTGACAAATTTCTGTGTGTTCATTACTTTATCTGAAACTTTTATTTCATAGCCATGTCTATAATTATTTTTGCAACCTCGAGGCTGAGATCTCAGAAATTGTTCCTTCAATATTAAGAAGATGAAACATATGTAAAGGTAAATGATGATAGGTAGTTGCATGTATGTATAGGGTTTGGGTTCAGGAATGAAGCTAATTCTAAATAGGCTATAGGAGAAGAAACATTATTGTGTGTTTGGACTTTAGATGTGCATAGTTCATTTGTGATCATCTGGGCTTGTCTTTGTGTCTCACTTTGTGTGTGTGTTTGTGTGTACGTGTGTGTGTGTGTGTGTGTGTGTGTGTGTGTGTGTGTGTGTGTGTGTGTGTGTGTGTGTGTGTGTGTGTGTGTGTGTGGTGTACTGTAGCTAGTCTCCGGAGTCAGCAAACACACCGACACACCGACACACACACACACACACACACACAGGTATACGCTGGATACTGTAACCTCTCGGTCGACCTCCGCTGACAAGACAGATCGCTCCATTCATCTCTGGGTGAGTGCACCGAGCGCTCCATTCATCTGCGGCTGAGTGGATCAGGCCGACCGGCATTTTTCACACCGCCGGCCCATGATGCATCTGGGACTCTGGAGGAATGTCACTGGCCTGAATGCCCTGATCTGTCATGAGGCCCTGGCTGCCACACCACTCTATACGCAGTGACACACAAACACACACACGCACAAACACAGGGACACACATATACACACGTACTGTATTCAGCATGGTGGCCTGTTGGCTAAAAAGACACCATCCTGTTAGCATGAGAGGTTGAAGGTTTGATTCCCATGAGCCCAATTAAGACAATTTGAGTAAGATATTCAATTGTCCTGCACACCCAATCAGATTGACTTCATTACTGCAGGTTGATACAAGTATTAAGAATATATCACTAATTTCTATACTTGGATATATCATCATATGTTTTTTTTTACCAATCTCTGCTACTCATACTTAAATGCATTAACAGTGACAAACACTTCTAAAAGACTGTAAAGACGTTTTAGGTTTAAACATTTTTACACAAAAATAGTGACAGAGTCTTGTCAAGAGTGTGTTTCCATCCCCCTTTTTCTATGAACATTGTCTATTTGCGTATAAAACGATGATTGGAAAAAGCATTTAGTTTTGGCTGAGGTGGAAAAGTTTGAGTATCAATAAATCAATGGAAACAGACAAAAGCACAGCATGTGACAAAAGCAATGTGTAGACTTAAAAAAATTGTTGCGTTTGTACTGCTCATATCACATGACATTCTTTTTAAGCTCAGGGGGAGAGCGGGTTGTCCTTTAATCACAAGGCCGATGGTTCAATCCCTGGCTCCTCACCTATATGTCGTAGAAATAAATTAGTAACACATGACATCATGTATAGTGAATCATTTATTTAACCCTTGTCCAAACAACTGTCCCCCCCGCAGACCCCAGAAGTATACTTTGTGTCATATCTCACAGGTGCTTTATTTCATCATTCCATTTTTTTTCATTACACAATTAAGTGAAACTGTCATCGAATTACGATATTCTGTCTTTAATTTTTTTCTTCAGCTGACATTAAAAACAAAAATAATTAACTTGTGACTATGATGGTTGTTTCTCACAGTAGTTTATTCTTTTGGTAGTCCTTGTTTAAATGTGTTGTTAGGAAAAGGGGCAAATTATGGAAGTGCCACAGAACAATTTTCAAATGTTGACTTAACTTTCTAAAATAATAACAATCTGTTCTGTTTAAAATAAGAAAAACATTACAACTTAATTTGGGTATAATTATTGTCATTATGTAACACATTTTCTTTTTACAAAACCTTATTTTGCTTGTTCGTTTGAATGCAGACACACCTCTACAAAAAATGTCTGCGCGAGAAGACATATTTGAATGCACCTCAAATTCAGTGGCTGCAAAAATGGGCTAACAAATTACCAGTTTTGTTTCTCAACACCCAATATTGTACCAGAAACACACATCGACAACCTGAGAAACCAACTAAATGGCTGGAGATCGCCCATCGTCTGGGATACAATAAAAATATGTGGCTGTTGTGGCTCAGGGAGTAGAGTGGGTTGTCTGTTACCCACAAGTTTTAGGATTTGATTCCAAGCTACTGTCCCAACATGCAGTGAGAAACAGCTTTAAGGCATGGAGAACAGCTGAGTTGTGGCTGATTTCAACTTTTTGTTAACCTTTAATGATTTCCATGCATTTTGATGCCATTGGGCTGGAACTTTGACCTTTTGTAAAATTCATATGTATTCCTTTAATCAAAAAAGTTTGACCAGGACACACAGAATCACAGAATAGTTAAAAGTAACACACATGCCCCAAAAGACAAATACTGTATACACTTACAGTATGGAAGTTAGAAGTTGTCAAAGTCAATAATGATGGATGCAAAATTAAAAAGTGAAATATAGAATAAGGATAAAATGCTAATTATATAGTAGTGTTGAGATATATAACATCTAATTTCTTCCCTAGACAGTTATACATGTTTAAGAATTAGGCATTTGAATAGCAAAACATCCACTTAGCATTTATGTGTTGGGACTATGCTGCTTTTCTGACACGTGGTTCAATATTTGAACACCCGCAGGGATAAGCGTTAATTCTAAAATAAGGCAACAGAAAACATATCATCACCCGCCCGTGATCCAGCCAACCTTTGTGCAAATCAGTGCATCAAGCCTGTTATCCAATGCAGAGGCAGTTTGCGCAACCCCTCTACACTGTGCTGGTATTTCTTTGAGGTGTTGTACACTTCAGTCTCTGCTTTGCCTAAACAGTTTAGAAATAAATGATGAATGCTTGCCAAAGGCTTGTTTTCCAAGAAAATCAATTTAGGGATGAATTAGCTGTGGTGTGAACCAGAGATGTAGTATTTTAGTGTGTTTTGCAGTGAATTCAAATGCCATGTCGTTAAAATATTTGACCTAATTGGACCCATCAGAGTTATTTTTATATTCTTCATTACGCCAATTTTTTGTGATTACCCTGTCTGAGGTATATTTTGCAACATCTTTGCAAACTGAGGGAAAATGCCCATTGAGATTCTAACTGCTCAGTTATGAACTCCTCAGTGGGCAGAAGGAGCACCTCTGGAGACTTACTGACCTGCTGCTTTGCCCTGAACAACTCAAGCATTCACTGTGACCTGGCTGTCACCAGACTATGAGAGAGAGAGAGAGAGAGAGAGAGAGAGAGAGAGAGAGAGAGAGAGAGAGAGAGAGAGAGAGACAGACAGACAGACAGACAGACAGACGGACAGAGATATGGCTCTGTGTCTTTAGTACCAAGCTTCTTACCATTATGGCGATTTGTGGCTGAGTTAAAGGGGAAATACGGTAACTTTACACAGAGGGCCTGACCCTCACAGCTGCAGTAAGCAAAGAGCAGGCCCCTGCCACATATATGTACATGAAATCTACCCTCTGCATTTAACCCATCCCTAAGAAGCAGTGACGCCACTGGAAAAGAAAAGAGTCTTTGCATTTTCTGATTGTGTTGTTCCTGGTGTGAAAGCAAAGCAGACCGGTCACAGGATTCTGTGATTGTAGAAACAAGACAGATCCAAAGTTGATCTAGTAATACTTAATGAACTGAACTAGCCGCCAAGGAAGGGATCTCCAAAGTGATCTACCAATATATATGCTAGTGGTGTAAAAGTGACCCGTTGTGATCCATAGTCGTTGGTTTGGTTTTGGTATATTACTGTATGTCCAAAACAATCTCCCTCATCTCTTTGGTCACTTGGTCCTTAAAAGTCCAGAGGTAGAGACATATGAGTTGGGTTGGAGTGATGATGGTGGTGGCCAGTCGAGGGCGGAGCGTACGAAGCTGAAAGAACGCAGACAAAGAGCGGAACGGGCATCCGGCAGCACAGCTGGCAGAGGTGGCCCAGTTAGCCCGGTTAGCCGGCTGGCTTCCACTGGACCACGCACAGATGCCCATTAACTGCCCCCGCTGATGACACCCCTGGGGCATGACACACACACACACACACACACACACACACACACACACACACACACACACACACACACACACACACACACACACACACACACACACAAAAACACAGACATTTGGAAATATATATAAACACACATATAACACACTAAGACATAGATATAAGCACATGTGCCAAAATACACACCTGAGCAATATTTTTGACATGCAGCACATGCGGACTAATATGGACGCACATACACACACATCCAGCTGTGGCTCTCGCATTTTATATTCTGGCAGATGCAAACACACACCGTACACACACACTGTGTATTACTGAGAGCACGTGGACAAACACACACATGCAGTAAAAGAATGACTCACTCGATTCCAAACATTGCTAAACATTTTCATGAAAATACCTCCCCACTTACGCACACACACATGCACAAACCAACACAAATCTCATGTTGCTTAGCCTGTATGTTCCAGCAATCACCACACAGACCCTGTGACTGCCCACACATCACACCCCCCCCACCCCCACCCCCACCCCTCCACACACACACACACACACGCAAACTGCAATTCTCACCTCAGGGCAGAGATGTGCTCTGATGTTTCCGGGGCAGTGGGCAGTCACGAGTGTGTGTGTGTGTATGTGTGTGTGCCTGACAGCTGTTTGTGTGCATGTCCGTGTGTTCGCGCGTGTGTTTGTGTGTGTGTTGGCGCGGTGCCCTAATTTGACAGAGCCGGAGCAGTGGTTGATCCCCAGTGCAGTTGATTTGGCTTGATGTTGACCCTACAGGCCTTGTCAGCTCCAACATGCTCCCTGTCTCCTCATGTTGCCCAGCACGACACTGAGTGGACACACACAAACAAGGGCGCACGCACACACACACACACACACACACACACACACACACACACACACACACATATGCACGCACACCAACACAAAAAAAGTGCGAACAGTAACACACATTCGTTTATTGCAGTATTCCGAGCACTTAGGACTCAGCCCCCCTACCCTTTTAAAGTAGACGATTTTCATTTTTTTGGGACATTTTACTTTTAATTTAGATGAATATGCTACTTATTGTACTTATTTATCTTTGATTTAGGGATTTTTTACTTATTTGCATTTGTTTTGTATTATTTGTTTAAATAAGTATTATTCAATGTGGTTTCAGTGTTTGATTTGGCCATTTTGGGAAATGTTTGTGATACTGGTATTTGTGAGATTTTGTCCTGTCAAAACTCATGTTTGTTCAATACACTAATGTCAAAACAAGGACAGCATATTCTTTGATTTGAAGAGGTCATGGTTACTGTCAGTCTGCTTCATGAAATAAGTCTTCACCTGGGTCTGTAATATTCAGACCCTTCACTTTAGTGAATGTAGCAATACCAGTGTAAAAATACTCATTTACACTTCACATCCTGAATTCAAGCACCAAGCTATGAAGGATGGAAGCTGTCAAAATGAAAAAATAAATAAATAAATACATAAATAAATAACTAGATAAAGATTTAATGCCAATATATTAACACAAATAATATTAAAAGTAAATGTAGGCATTAAGAAATTGATGAAATGTGACATAAATTCAAACTAATATATATTTTTTTGCATTAAGTTGTTATTTATCTAAATTATTATTATTATTAATCACATTTCTCTCTTTAATTATGTATTATTTTCCCTTTTTATGATCCCCCTTTTAAAACTTAATAAAAACATGGAAGAATTAATAAAAACAAAAATTAAAATAAAAGTAAATGTAAAGTAAAAATATACAGAAGCAGAATATGGAAATACGCAAGTAAACACATACCTCTTAAAGTGTACTCAATTTTAGTACCACTGCTTGCTGCAAAATAAAGTCCTCTTGTAAAAAGATAAAGAGGTAAAAAGAACTGAGATTTTAAGTCCAATTGAAATTAATTTGCATGTTTTTTTCCTGCTACAATATCTGATGTGATACGTAAATCAAGTCTATTCTTTGATGTTGAATGAATTCTTAGAATATGCCATATCAAATCATTTTGAATTTGCATTCAGCAGTTACTTAGTCTCTGATCTATCATCGCAGGCAGAAACGCAAAACAAACACTGGCGTCAACTTTGAACAAAAAAACATTATTATGCATAATACATTACAATAATATCTTCTAGGCGTCTTCAGAGGAAAAGCTCTCCTTTCACAGTCAAGTGCGGACGAAAACACTTTTCACCATGATTTGTGACTGCAAAAAGTGATTATGTCTATGAATTCAGTGGGTATTTATACATGTCTATGTCTGTGAAATAGAGTGACAGCATGCATATAGTTGCTGTGTATTTGGAGGTTGTCATATAGTGTGATTAACAAGGGACCCAGTTAGGAGGTTTTTAAATGGGGCGGCGGGGGGGGTCTCTTCACTCTACACTTCCATCTGTCTTTCATTCTCTCCTTTTCTGTCAGAAAAACATATACTGTGCTTTCTCCAGTTACTTGTTTGTGCACTTTGATCCAAACATTTCTCTTTTTTTTGGACCTTCAGAGTTATGGGTTTGTGTGTGTGTGTGTGTGTGTGTGTGTGTGTGTGTGTGTGTGTGTGTGTGTGTGTGTGTGTGTGTGTGTGTGTGTGTGGCGGTGTGTCCATCAGGCTGTCCCTGCTGGAACGGATCCTCTGAGGTAAAGGCCAGATTTTAATCCCTGGGTCGTTCTAATCTCCTCATATTCACATCTCAGATTAGCACACACATACACACACTGACATAGCGGTTTGATGCCTGTCATCATCATCATCCTCCGTCTGCGTGTGTGTGCATGTATGTGTGTGTGAGATGGTGTGTGAAAGAGTTTTTAGACTCATTCCGACCCTCCTGGCTGAAGGAGATTAATTGTTTAAAAATTAAGCCTGTCTAGGGCCGGTGACCTTTGGGTCAACTGTTTCCCCGCTATATTGAAACACACGCAAACACACACACACACACATGCACATACACACACACAGATCCTGGTGCCATCTGCCCCCGGGCGGATGGCCGTCCATGTCAGCGTGGTAAGAAGGGCGGGATCAGAGAAGAGAACAGCATGTACTATGTGTTTTAACATCAAAGGTGACTGGGTGCCCTCTCTCACACACACACACACACACACACACACACACACACACACACACACACACACACACACACACACACACACACACACACACACACACACATAAGCTGTCCACGCATGAATCAGGGAATGATGACTGTGGTCACTCTCTCTCTCTTTCTCTCTCTCTCTGTCTGTGTGTGTGTGTGTGCTTTCTGCTCACGGTAAAAAACCCATGGAGGCAACCAAAGAGGGCAGTGAAACGGAGAGGTTTCTCCGCCAGGCCGCATGAACGCAGACATAAACACTCTGACTAATGAAACTCAGGCCTGGAAAGTGTGTGTTTGAGAGAGAGAGAGAGAGAGAGAGAGAGAGAGAGAGAGAGAGAGAGAGAGAGAGAGAGAGAGTGCGTGTGTGTGTGTGTGTGTGTGTGTGTGTGTGTGTGTGTGTGTGTGTGTGTGTGTGTTCGTTCTCTAAGTAGCTCCATCTGGGTGGAGGTGGCACCAGAGATGTTTACTGGAGGCTTTAGCCCATCAACTTATTGTCAACAGTTCAAGGGACTGTCAGCGCCCTATACGTCGCGTTTGGGAGGGAAAGCGAGCGTGTCTGGAGGGGGTTAGCGGTTAGAGGGGCAGCGGCAGCAGGAGCAGAGCAGAGAACAGAAAACAGAGGGTAGAGCTGAAACTTTGAACTCGACCTTCAAAACTGCAAAACCTGACGTCAGTGGTGCTGAAAAAACAGACGATACTTGAGACTCTGGATGTTCTGGCTTCAACAACAGATCTAATGAAGAACCATCAGTTTATTAAAACATACTTTTGTCACCCAAAGCTCTAATCAAGTTATGCCTCTTCTTTATCTTCCAGCTAAGTATTACAGTGATTTTACTGAAGACTGAATGTTCCCTATTTATTTTACACCTTTAATGGGGTTATTTGGAAATACTGTATAATAGATATATTATACAGTATTTCCCATTCATTTTCTGCATTACAATGTTCTGGAATTTCCATCCTTTCTGAGGATTCAAAGTTATTGGATTTGGGAGTAGAGTTCCATAATATCCGACATTCAGGGACCTACAGTTAAATCTGGGGTTGGTAGGGCAACTATGGCTCAGACGGTAGAGCCGGAAGATCGGAAGACCGGCGGTTCAATCCCCAGCTCCTCTAGTCTATGTCGATGTGTCCTTCGGCAAAACACTTAACCCCAAATTGCTCCTGAAGGCTGTGGTGCCATCACTGTGTGAATGGGTGTGAATACTTAGATAGATAGATCCTGATGGGCAGGTGGCTCCTCGTATGGTAGCCCCTTTCATCAGTTGTATGAATGGGTGTGAATGATACGTAGTGTTAACGCGCTTTGAGTGGTCGGAAGACTAGAAAGGTACAAGTACAAGTACATTTATCATTTAATCTTGTTCAACATGTTGTTTTGTTATTTGTTGAATTCACATTAGATATGGACAGCAATCAATAAATCATGCTCTGCTCAAAACAAACAAAGTAAATCCAGTATGGGTGGCTGTTGTAGGACTGTAATATGCCCATATGGCCCAAATTAAATGATTGGATGGGCTACCTGTCTGCCTGTTCCCTCGTTTCGCTTGACAGCCGTAAGTACTAACTACGGTCATGTTCATTGTTAATGTTCATTGTGGTCATTTTGGGGAAGTGGCTTCTGAGAGAGGTTTAAAGGGACGGACTGTCTGTGTCGCCAAATTGGCAACTTTCTCGCTAGCTTTAGCAACTTTTGGAGCTAGTGCTGCTAGAGTTTGGATTTTTTTTATCTAGCAAAGGCTTACTCTTCTCGTGTTAGTCTAATGTTTAATATAACCAACCTTTGCTGAATGTTCTCCGCTTGACAAAACCACACCTCGAGTCTTTTGATTATATCAAATGATGAAACTTCAGAATATTTGAAGAGGAACAATTCAAATCAATTTTATTTGTATAGCCCAATATCACAAAGAGAGCACTCCCAATATGATTTCTCTTCCCAGTTCCCCTTTGTTATACCCACACTCTCAGACTCTCCTCTGAGACAGAAATAGACACCAACTAATTAAAACCCCTCGGCAATGTACTTGCTTTTCTTGAGATTACCAGGATGCTGAGTATTTTTCACCGTCTGGGGCATATTTTTCTTCTACTTGACTAACTTTCGACAAATGTTCCTCTGTCTGTGGCGGAGCTGGCAGTGGGGGAATAGTGGTGTATCTGGATGGACTGGATCCAAGACAAAGCGGGGTCTAATTTACAGTGGTAACCTGGCAGACTAATTCCAAACACGCATGGTGAAACCGACCGCCGCTGTCACATAACACATGACACCGTTTCTTTGCAGCACTGACTGGCCCACACAGTTAGAGTATGAGTCTAACTTGTTTATTTTGTGACGTTCTCCAGTTATTGTGTTTTCCCTTGGAATTTTTGTAATTGGAACATACAGACAGTGGTCAGGAGCACTTGGCATCACATTTTAATGCACCTGTTGGCGTCACATATGTTTAGGGCAACAAAACTGCCTGGCTCAGTTTATGAAACGATTGTGGGTTGGGTTAAAATAAGTTATGTATGCTACGTACCTAAGTCAAGTACATTGTGTATTGGCATCAGATGCCTGGGGGTGGGGCAATACGTCGGTATTGTCGACCTGGGAATGTGTAAAACAAAGCCAAACATCAAAAGGTTGGGCTACTCTTCTTAGTAAATTGGCTGCAGGCATCATTTATTGACATTTTATTTTACAGGTTTATTTCCTTTTTTTTATTTATAAAAAAATTATATTTCACTTTAATTGACCAGCACTTCCAATTCTAACTGCCCTTCAAATTCTTTCAGCTTTTTAAATGTCAATCTATGCTCTATGACCTCACAAAACTTAAACACTCTTTGTGTAGGATGAAACAATATTACCATTTCTTTCTAAACAGTTGACAGTGGTTCAGTCTTAAAGCTAGCATGATTTGATGACCTAATGAATCCATTGCTACCAACTATGTCTTACTAGCATGTCGGGAAGGGGGCGCTGAATAACGTTCCAAATTAATGCTACATTTTGGCGAGGGAAAAATGGCACGGTAATATTCGGAGGGGTCCCCTTGACCTCTCACCTCAAGACATCTGAAAGAAAATGGTTTCTATGGGTACGCACAAGTCTCCCCTTTACAGACATACCCACTAAATGCTAATCCCATGCGGTTGCATGTAGTATAAATGTGCTAAAAAAACTGCTTCTGCATACTGTTCTTAAAAACAATCTTGAAATGTGTCATGATGTTAGTCCAATGTGAGAATTTTTTTATAAACTTTACCTCTATATAAAATTACTTGTTGTGACCAGGCAGCAACCTCCGGTTCTGACGAGTGAAGCCGATGTGGAAGTATCTTTAGACTTGCATTCTCTCTACTGACCAGCAGGGGGCGACTGATTTTTCTATTTTTATTTGACTCAATTTAGAGTCAAATAGAAAAATAGAATAAAGCAGCATATGCTTTAGGCGGGCTTACTGTGATTGACAGGTCGCTGCCACTACCAGAGCTGTATACGGAGTCTCTACGTCACTCCTCCATATTCCAAATATGGTACCTTCCCTTCATGGCGACGGGTGTATTCAAATGGTGAACTCAAGGCTTCAAAATGGCAGTCCACAAACCAATGGGTGACATCACGATGACTACGTCCACTTCTTAAATACAGTCTAGGTTATGACCTCTAGGATATTCTCACGAAATCTTACAACTACAAACAAGAGACCTATGGCATTAAGAGGATGTATGGATTTCCTTAGTATATTAAAATAAGGGGGTAACTGAGCAGTTACCTGAGCAGAGGTGCCACTCTTTGCAGAAATGACAAATATCTTTGATACCAAATCCCAGCATGGGTTTTTATATGGTTGGCCTCAAGGTTTAGGTGTTTTAATGTGGTATTTTGGAGGTTTATTTTATTAATTCTCAAGAGGTAAAAAAAAGTTAAATTAGGACTAAATCTGTGTAACAAATTGTATTAATCCCCAAAATTGCTATACCAATTTAAACAGAATTGAGACTTCATTTGGTCCTGGGTCAAGTCTTGGTTTCCAGAAACAAAATGGACCTGTGAAGAACTCTAGCATAGATATTTTCTCAACATTAGGGCAATCCTTCTGGAGCCAAAATACTTATATCACTGTTCTTATTTGCTGTGTATAGATATGGGATGACCAAAAAATAAAAATGGAAATTACAAACCCAGAGCTAATGTAGTTGAGCAAGCAAGTATCCATTAAAAGGTGTTTGATCGTTGGTTTCCGAGTACTATTGTAGTTTTTAGATCTCTCTCTCTCTATCTGAGCGAGTGTCATTCACCTCGACTCTGAGGATCTGTAGGGGCCACAGCTGCGGTGCCTTCTCACACACACATGTACACACACTCCCTGGTGTCCCCCTGCCCTGGGTATTAACTTCCTCCTCTGTAGCAGCTGGAGTCATATTGTGGTGAAGCCTCTCTGTACCTGAAGGCATCACAAACACGCACACACACACACACACACACACACACACATACACACACACACACAAACACACACACACATATTCCACAAAGCTTCACGCGTCGTGTTTATTTGTCTTGAATATCAACAAATTCCTAAAGTTTGATATTTTATAAATCAAAAAGAAAACTCCTCTGGCCAGTAAGAGTCGGCTCACTGGAATAGAGAAAGCCTTCACTGAGCTAAATAAGTGAGAAATCCAGACACAGGCCTCTTTGCTGTTAAAACAGAGGTTGTTCATGTCCATTACAGCCCTGAGGCCGTTCACGAGGCTCTGCCGGCACGCCAACATTCTGTTTCTGCTGTGTGTCGGCCTGCTGCTCTCTGTAAATCTGACAGTGTCCTTTTAACATTTTCTACACTATCACTGCATGTATGTGCTGTGTCCTCTGACTCTGTGTGCAAACTCTTGAGGGCTAAATTACACTGTAAGCACTTCATGCCACTGTGTATGTACTATGAATATATGTTTCTCCACAGTGCACTTTTTAAAAAAAGCGTATATTTACTTCTGTGCTGTAAGTCAAAATGCTTTTTGAGTATTTCTGCTTCATGGTACTTTAACTAGTCCATTACATTTAAGAGGAAACCATTGTACTTTATACTTCAGTACAGTAACAGCTTTAATTACTTTGCAGATGAATGCATAAAAGACTTATAGGGAACATGTAAAATATCATTCTAGTAATACAGTAAGTTAAACTTCCCAACTTAACTGAAACTTAAAATACGACCTGGCAGTTGTGTTTAGGTTTATTGTCCTTGTAAGAGTTCATCCACAAAAATACATGCTACTTCCTCCGCCGTGGCTCAGAAACACCACCAATGAAAAAACACATACTAGATCACTAACTGAGAAAGATACCCATGTCTAACACTTACTGCTGAAAATAACTTTTACAAAGTGACTTTTGTTGAGGAGTAGCAACTGTTACTACAGGTGACAACTATGGGATCGTAATAAATTAATAGATGTAAGAAATACACAAATCCGTGTGGTTCAACTCAGAAAACTTAAGTTCAATTGATGTCTTAAAATTTCAAGTAAAATCTAATTGGATTTACAAATCGTTTCAACTCATGATTTTGAGTATCTTTGGATTGCTCGCTTACTGTATAGAACTTGTTGATAAAAGGTATGTGCAAAATACACATACCTTATTATCATGACTTGTCTCAATTAGTGATTTCAACTCAACTCTTCTTAGTTAAAAGGAAGTCTTTACATAACATTCCAAGTTAAGATTACCTAAAAGTATGTGTTGTTTCAAATGAAAATGCATGAAAACACCATGTCTTAGGGGAAAAATCTCATTTATTTTCTTGCAAGAAAATGTAGAGTCAGTGATCTAGCCCAGTGATGTAGAGCAATATCTAGCTTAAATCTGCTCACATTAGTTAACATTTAGCGACCAAAAACTACTGGTCCGGCAAATTCTCACTCCCAACTCATCAAATATGGCAGCTTGGTAAATGGCCACACGCTTCAAACTAAAACCCTCTATATATGTACCTATTTAGCATTAGTGTTCATTTACGCTAGTTTCAAGCATCCACTGTCTTTCGAAATTAACCTCTGTCTTTACAGGAAACTACTTGGTTATGTTGAGGAGAGATTGTGGTTTGGGTTAAAATAAGCACTTTTGCTACGTAGCTTAATTTATCTTACATAGTTAGGTATGTTAGATATGTGATGCAAGTTAAGTGAGTATCACATGTGTATTTTAGTTAAGCTAAATTGAACAAATTCCAAATATGTTTAATAATTCCATTACAAACGGATAATGTGTGTCAACTTTTATTGTTTTAATGCTTCTGCTGCTTGCATTTGTGTGCGTCCAGTGCTTTCCAGGTTACAGCTGCACAGTTCAACGTGTGTGTGCTCAGTGTGCACATGAAGTTTCCAGCAGCACTGACCGAACAAACCCAGGGCTGTGTGTGTTGTGCGCACCAGTTTAAGCCGCTGAAATAAAGACGTCTGGATTTCATCCCCTCCTCTCTCTCTCTCTCTCTCTCTCTCTCTCTCCTTCTCGGATATCGATCGGGCCGAGGCGCTTTGAGTACAAAGAGTTAAGGCCTGAAAGGCGAAAACAGCCGCGATTTCAGAGAAGTCATGAAAGTTTAAAATGCCTTCTCTTTCAGCCGGGTCCAGGGAGACGTGTTCGCTGTGCGAGTGACCCCCGGGCGCATTTGGAGATCCAATGGTTGAACCTTGCTCATCCCACGTTGAACCAGTCAATACCTATTATTAGCTACTGCCTGCCCTCTGCTACAGGGTCTGATGAGGCAGAGGGAGGGAGAGAGAGAGAGAGAGAGAGAGAGAGAGAGAGAGAGAGAGAGAGAGAAAAATACCTTCTGAAGGCCTAGAAGTAGAGGGAGCTGTGCTTCTTCGGGTGTGTGTGTGATTCGCGGTTTGCCGATGGAGGGCGAAAGTGGAGGCATGTTGTGGGCATGTGTGGGTCCGGATATAGTAAGTGCATTGAAGCATATTTCTGTGTTTTGTAATGTGTGTATGCAAGGTTTTAAAAAGTGTGTATGAGAGTATTTGTGTGAATATACTGGGTATTTGGTTATGTGTTTTTTTTAGAACGACAAATGAATGCTTTCTTCCTCACATTTGTGCATTTCATTGTGTGCACGTGTTTTTTTTTGCTTTTGCCAGTGGAGGGAGAACGTGTGTCCGTGTTGGTTTTGTCACTATATTTGTTTGTCGGTGTGCAGCCTCACAGGGGATCACTAAATGTGTGTATGGGGCTGCAGGTGTCCCCAGATACAAGTGGTGTGTGTGTGTGTGTGTGTGTGTGTGTGTGTGTGTGTGTGTGTGTGTGTGTGTGTGTGTGTGTGTGTGTGTGTGTGTGTGTGTGAAATTGTTATGTGTGCTTGTCAAGCAATACTGGTAAAGAGATATATTCTATGTGTGTGTTAACTAATGAAAGAACAACCCTTCTTGTGACAGATATAGGCCACAAAGGGCTACTTTATTACTAATGGGAAACCCACAAGCTTATTCCTCTGAATTACTGACCTAATTACATAAACATGTAATTACTACACCTCCTTTACACCAAGAAACACACACAAATACACACGCTTTTTCCAAATGGCACTTTTATAAGAAACATTACATAAATGGGGTGTTATAATGATTAAAATCAACACTTAACATGTCGTAACTCAACGCTTCCTGTATGCGATGGTTCACACAATAATCCTTATCCCATTGGTGGGTTTAGTCATTTCTTTGTTCTGAGGAGACTTTAATATGAAATACATACCACATCACTCACTTCATATATGGATCTCTAAAACACATCATCTTTAATTCTTCATCATTATCAGTAGTACTGTAGGATAAAGAATAAATAAATACTTTACATTTTTTCTCAATGTTTTGCCTCGAGCAACATAGTGTTAATTAGGTATATGGACTGAATAGTTGAATAATTAAATAGACTACAACTGACATTTACATTCAGTTTTGTTGGCTAGACGTTTACATTGACTCCTGTATGTATTTTAAACTACGCCATTATGACGTTTTCATAATAGCTGTGGCTCAGTGGTAGAGCGGGCGGTACTCTCATCGGAAGATTGGCGTTTACGATCCCAGGCTCCTCTAGTCAGCATGTTCAAGTGTCCTTCATAGGACACGTAAAGGACGCAGTACACTATCGACACCTCCGGGAGACGCATCTTATTTTTTAACCTGATTATACTTCATTGTGAACTGCAAATCTGTATTGAAATCAGCATGAGAGCTAGTTAATGTTTTAACAGCTGGTGGGCAGCACGGTTAAATAAACGAGCTAACAACTAACAGCTAATGTTAACAGAGGTTGTGTTTAGTTACGCTATGATGCATTGATGTTCTACTCATTTACATTGACTAAGGTTATTCATACCGTTACCATGATATGTTCAAATGTAATCTTGTAGAATTTAGTTTTTGATGAGAAACCTGAAATAAATACTTTTCTTTGAAGGAGATGACCTGTTTCCTAGCACTGAAGGTTATTGTTTTGTTTTTGTTTCTTACTGTGGTATCGAATTGGGTATCTAGAACCTCTTTGGTATTGGTTGCGACTACTAAATTTCAAATCAGGTGTGAATCAGGTGTGAAATTTCTTTTATTTGTGCTTTTCATTGGCTGGCCTCTTTTTTTTGAGCCGAGCTGGAAGACTATTGTATATATTCAATAACCTACTGGTATGCATCATTTTGAAGTTCAAGAAATGTAATACAATCAATATTGAACATATATGGCAATGGCATATGACAGTTTTTGTCTGGGCTTTACATTTGGTAGAAGGAAGCACATGTCGGAGATCTTCTCACACAATTCTGGATAGTAATCGCGGTTGGGCCCAAAACTGCTACAGTGGTTTGGGCTCTGGTTGGGCTTGGACAGAACCTACGAGGGGTTCATTTTAGATCGCTCCTGATTTTTTTTGCCCCAATCATAGCTCTCCTTCCAAAGTCTGAATCATTTTCATTAATACATAGAGTATGTGTAAGAAAATAGTAAAAAAATGTGTTCTTCAAACTGTGGTCACATGCAAGAAATATCAGCTGTCATTGGTCTTCACTGTGGTCTTACTTTAACACAAATTTGATAAAATAATCACAATTAATTTGGCAACAATATATTTATATTGAAAGCATGCTTCATAGCACCATTAGGAAGAGAACAATATCTCCAAAAAACAGCTTTTAATGGAGACACATAGCAGGTTTGAAGGTGTCGATTAATGAAACACAACGGCGAATGTGATCACTGCAGGAAGTCAAACAAGTCTAAATACATCCTGCGCAGCATGCAACAACATGCTGAAAAGTTCCCGAAACAAAGCATGAATGTTTCTTCTTCCTCTCGAGTCTTGAATCTCCCCCGGAGAAACACGCCGTGTTTGGCGGCGGCAGGGACAAAGTGTGGGCCGACTGAACTGAGTTTCCCCTCTCTAGAGACAATCTGTAACAGTTAACTGAAAGGGCAGCAATTACCGCACATCAGCTGCGTCCGCTGTCCAACACACCCGCGATGCAGAAAACGCGGCGTGCGCACTCCCGACCTGTCACATCACGACACGCTCGCCGTTCGGCATGTCGACACAACGCCACCTGGAGCGAGGCCCGGCGATAATGGATTAGAAAAGTCCAACTCACACTATGTCTGCCCTCCGATACACACACACACTCTTTCCCTCTAATTGCCCAGGACTGAGTGCGACCAACTCCCCTCCTCCCAACGCCTCCCAACCCTCCCTTCCCCTTTTCTGTCCCCAGCTTCGGGGGCCCATCCGTCAGCCCTGTCCTGTTGGCTCTGGTCATAAATAGGCAGACGCGGCAGGCGAGCAGGGGCCTCGGTCCCACAGGCCCCCCGAGGACACAGAGACACAGCACCCAGCATATGCTCCCTAAGTACTGAGCTGGAGGGTGGGTGGGTGGGGGAGTGTTCAAACAGGGCACCCATGGGAATGTCTGTGTTCAAATGTGTATGCCTTCTTGGACTGCTATCCTTGTGAGGGCCGAGAGGAAATGCAAGGGCCGAGAGGAGGACATGTTGTAGGCGCTAACTTCTATTTGGGGCCAGTTTAGGAATAGGAGTTAGGGCTAAAGATCATGTGAAGGTCAGGGTTAAAGGTTAAACACATAGGTCCTCTGGGTAAATGGCTCACTGGCTAACAGAGCATGAAGTGATGCAACCAAAGAGGCAATTATCTACAGTAAGTATTTAAGTCAGGTGAGCAATTCAAGTAAGAGACTCTAATATTGAATGTAAAAAAATTAAAAAGGTTCAATTACTCAGTGAGTCAATTAATGTGTTAAAGACAATTCACTTTTTTTTACTACTTAAGTCTTAATTTTATAGTTTTGCAAATCATTCCTTCAAGTTGATTCCTTTAAATTGGGGACACCATAGAAATAAGAGTCCAGAGGGGTAGAAGTGGGAATATGACGGCACATGTTGCAATTAAACCCCCCAAAATACCCATGCAGTCTACACCAGTTATAAGGTGAGTATGTTTATATAACTTGTATGTTTTTTTAAAGGTAGTCATTCCAGTGTCTCTACACCGGCGACATCTGTTAAGTTTTTGGGGTTTCTGTCCGTCCATCCATCCCATTCTTGTGACAATATCTCAGGAGTGCAATGGGGAATTTATTCAAATTTGGCACAAACATTCTCTCCGACCTGAGGATGAACTGATTTGATTTTGGTGGTCAAAGGTCAAGGTCATTGTGACCCTCACGTATGTCCCTTTCTTGTAAACGAGATATCTCAGGATCACCTTGAGGGAATATCATAACATCTGGCACAAACATTCATGTTGGGCAACTGTGGCTCAGAATGTCAATCACCTGTTCGATCCCCGGGTCCTCTAGTCCATGTTGATGTGTCCTTGGGCAAGACACTTAAACCCAAAATTGATCACGAAGGCTGTGCCATTGGTATATGAATGGGTATGGATGCATAGATAGATCCTGATTTGCAGGTGGAACCTTAATGGTAGCCTCTGCCATCGGTGTATGAATGGGTGTGAATGGGTGATTGATGACATGTAGTGTAAAAGCGCTTTAAATGGTCGAGAAACTAGAAAGCGCTAACCAAGTACAAGTCCATTTACCTTTTACTTAGACTCAAGGAAGAACTGATCAAATTTTGCTGGTCAAAAGTCAAGGTCACTCTAACCTAATAAAACATGACCATAACTCAAAAATGACTGTGCTAATCATGATAATTTCACACAAATATCTAAAAGGGGTTGAATAAGGTGAATAAAGGTGATTCTAGTTTCAATTGTTCCATGTCATACTGACATTGTATTCTGCAAAGATGAAGTCAACAGCCAATAAACTGGCTCGGTATTGGCTTTCATGAAACTAAGGTGTGCAATTAAGTTGTGTTGTCTTGGTGCAAAACCAAAAGTGGGCTCCCCAAAAAACTGTTGGTTATAATCCTTGAGAAACCATCTGCTCACACAATTGCATAAATTAAAGAAGGTCGAATTTAAACCAGGAAGGCAGTATGCAGACCAAAACTACAATAACTATAATCACATTTTTAAATGTGCATTAAAGTGGCAAAACCAACATAGTCGAAATGACCAGAACTGACAACAAAAGACCCATGTCAAATAACTATATTCTTATTTGTATGAAAAGTATTTTTTTTTTGTGCAAATATGCTACTTGTTTTTTTGTATTTGTACTTTCAATAGAATGTGTATATGTGTGTTTGTCAGAAGGGACAGAGAAGTGTTGCAGGCAATATGTAATGCTCTGGCTCTCTGTTGATGTGGACAAACCTGTGAAGAGGCTCCCAGGCAGCACTCTGTGTCACCATCACTCGCCATCACACAGTGGCCTTTCTTTCTCCTCGCCTGTCTGTGGTTTGAGCAGGAAAACAAGTGGAGGGCAAAAGTAAAACAAATTGTGTGCATTATCTAGTTATGCCACTAAATAAAGTGGGTTAAATTAGGATGCTGTATGGAAGTGAAAAGTTAAGTCATTTAAATCAGATAATAATTTAATATATTGTGTGAAAAAAAAACTTGACTTATCTACATGATTATCTTGGCCAAAATAATTCACAATAAAGTATTACCACAATATCTATAGAAAATTTGAAGAAAAAAAAGAATACAAATGCTATCAGTCAAATTCATCCTAACTTTGTTTATTGTGCATTTAGGGGTTTTTTTGGCAAATAAATTGCATTTAAAATAGAAATGTAGGTGGATGAAGAGAGAGTCTGTATCTATCACTTTATGAAACCATCCAAAAACAACAATTACACTAATGGATAGTGAAAGGGCAACCAAATGGAGTGATCTGCAATCAATACAATTTCATTGTCAACTGAAAAAAAGTCACTTTCAGGGAACAGAGGACATAGATAACAAAGATAGAAAACAGCCCTTATTGAGTGCTTAGCAACACAGAAGTTCAAAAACAGAAAACTCATATTTTATTTAGGTGTTCAGTTTGACTCTGGGCCACAAGGTGAATTAGCCTGAAGGCAAACATAGCCTAGAACAGTGGTTCCCTTCCTGGGGAGCGCGGCAGATCACAGCGCTGCACCGTTTTTCTCTCTGCTCTGAGGTTGTCAAAATTAGATTTACACAAGGGGTGTCGAGATGAACCGTTTTTTTACCATAGCTGCCATTATATAAAACAGTAACAGTTGAATAACTTTAAGAATTGAAGAAGCTACGATGTCTATGGTGGCCTGACTCCTGCATTGATTCCTGCAACGCAAGACACGTGTGTGTGTTGAGGAGACAGGCTGTACAAAATGTCAGAAGGAACCAACGGTACCGGCCTTACCTCTGCAAAAAAAAGTGCTTTTGTATCGGCAGTGTGGGAGCAGTTTTAGATATAGAAAATGACATGGGAGTCTTGTGAATGGATTAATAGCACAGTTTAACCATCGCAGTGTGAAATAAAGTTTTACTGACGATCGTTATGGGCCTGTATCGAGTAAAACCACTCGGCCTGCCAGCCACTCCCACCTCATCAGCTCTCCCCACTCAACTGTGCTCCCAGCTGCATCCCATCTCCAATCAAGCCAGCCTCTCCTGCTCACTCACTAGACATCAGATTGTTCTCCTCCACCTTTTTGAGACTCTCCAGCACTTTGTTCTGGACTGAGTTCCTACCTGCCTCTGACATTTACCTTGTAAGAGATAGTATTTTTACACTGAGCTCTTGTCATTAATTTGAGTCAAAACACATTGGTTCTATAAATACAACAAATTATAAAACAAAAGTCACGGTCTGTGTTTCAAGACGGGTGGGGAGGATTACCAAACTCTCTGCAGACCGGGCACTGAGGACACCTAACCCCAGCACCGGGAACAGGAGAAGGGGCAAAGTCAGGTTGATGGGTACTGTAAAGCTGACACGGCCAGCCCACCTGTTGAAGTGTGAAAATATTTATGGTTCATTGACAAAAGAGACTTTGGTAAGCTGCCGCAGTTAAGATAATTAATGGAAAAGACGAGGTTATAGATATTGTTATTAGAGGTTATTAGGTTGATCCAACCCCTCAAAATGAAGCAATGTCGTTTCTTGACAATATATATATATTTTTTGTGTTTTTCTCGCAAATTTAGGACTTTAATCTAAAGAACATTCAGGCTTTTATCTCTGAATATTACTCCACCTCATATTATTGTAAGTCCACAATGTAAAGCAACATCTTATAGCCAGTCAAATGTTTGACTGACTATCTTGAGAGGATTTTTCTTTTCATCTTTCTATCCATATGAGGACATATTGGTACTTATATCCCTATCCTCAGAGAACTGGAACACACACACACACACACACACACACACACACACACACACACACACACACACACACACACACACACACACACACACACACACACACACACACACACACACACACACACTTAAACCCAGTCCTGCGGGTGTATTTCCATGGGAGGCAGAGATGTCGCTCCCTCCCGTTTCTCTCTGGTGTGAGTGTGTCCAGTCCTCCAGGGGGAATCCCATCCTTCTTAATCCTATTAGTGGTGGAACTCAAGGCTTGGCGGTCTACTCCTCTGGACCTGTCCACAGTCATTATCCTGACCTCCGATCCACAGCATCTCCATCCCGTTTTTAAATCCACTACCTCACCTCAACCTCATTCTCTCTTTGCTTTTGTCTATTTCTGTCCTTTACCTATTCACCCATTTACATTTTATTTGAGTTGTACTTTATTCTAAAAATAAATTAAGTAAAGTTTGAGTGATTCTTTTCTTGAGTGAATGTTTGAAAGGGAAAAATATTTGATGGACATGTTTTTCCTGGATATTTCTGCCCGGTGGGTGAGCTCACTATGAGAAAATAACTGAACAGATGTTTGTTTTAACATTAAATGGTCACTTGTGGAACGGCGTTAAATCCCCAGGTCCCTCAGCCACTGCCACACCATGGAACTGGGCAGAACCTGTGAATGAGCACGCACACTAATTGTGCTATCGTTTTAGTATTTCTGCTCTTTCTGAGTTAAATCCCTGCAGGGTTTGACCAATTATTTTTTAAACGTTGATTCCCGACTGCAGTGTTTGAGGTGCAGCTAATCTGAAAATCACCAGAGCACCGGGGCTTGTACCTACAAAACTCTGTCATCAACAGTTCACAAGACACGGTTTCACTTTCTTTCTCGTTTGGTGAAAAACAAACGAATGAAAAGAGAGGCAGAAAAAAAAATGAACTTGTCCCCCTGACAAGTTGACACCCAGGCAAAGGCAGCCTGCTATTCTAGAGGGTATTAAAAACACCTATTTGCAATCTGTCCTTGGATTTCAATGATGGAGCCATACACATGGTGTATATTACTGAGTCATTTCCTACTGGAACAGCCTTGAAAAGGCTGCACAGAGCTCCACTTATCAAGTATGTGATATTGCCAGATGTAGAAACCTTAACAGTCGAACAATCAACCCATAGAATGTTAGAACATAAACCAAACCAGCTAGAACCTAGACCTGCCAACGGGTAAAATGTACTCACTATTAGAATGCATTGATTTGTAAGGCTCAAGGTTCATTTATTTATAATTCTACAACACAAGGTTGAATTATGCAATGCTACAGGTGTAGTCCCTACAGGTGTAGTCCCTTTGTGCTACTCAAAAACAATAATTATAGTGCGATACATCAAGCAATACACATGATTCCGTCCTGAAGCCTCTCACCACCCTTCTTAACTCAGTGCATTGAGCATATCTAATACCTGATGTATATTGATGAATGTCGCTCTCTCGTCCATAGTGAAGGTTTGCCTTTGAGTTCATTTTTCTGTCACTCACAGTAAAAGGCATTGCCATAGCAACATATAAACAGGATAAATTAATTGTGTGAATTGTTCTCTATAGGGGAAGGTTTTATCCAGCGGTGCTGAAAGGTCTGAATGGCTTTTTTATATAAAACTATATTTTGCTAGAATAGATATCCGCACACCTAAATCTTTGAATGGAACACTTTATTTTCAGCTTTTGGTCTAAAGGACCTTTTTCAGAGCATACATGGTTCAGTTGGAAGGGCAGGTGTAGAGACAAACGAATCACATCACAATCACTGTATGCCGAACACATGTGCACACCCTGGTTGTTGAGGCTCCGCCTCCAGTGAACTACAGCTTTACAGTGCTCAGTGTAGTACTGAAAGGTTTACCAGTGGATGCCACACTTTGGAGAAGTAAAATGTTTGGAAGTTAGGCTTCTTGAGGATAACCAGTCTCTCAATAAGCCGAGGGAGTAACACTAATACTCCATACCCCCAATGCTCTAGACACACACCTTTCCTCCACACCTGAAGCTATAGCCAGCACTGAGGGCAGCCAACAGTTGTTGATGGTTTTTTTTTCTTCAAGTGTGTGTGTCTGTGTGGTTGGAGGTCCTTTCCTGTCACTTCAATGTTCTTTACCTGCTGGAGGAGATGATGATCGGTCCCCCGTGCTCCGCTCTCAGCCCGGTAGATGACAGGATCTAACAGAGCTGATAAACACAGACGCCCCACAACCCAGTTGGCCTCGGCCCTGACAGTGACTGAACTGGCCTCAAATCGCCTTTGACAGGGAGCAGTGTCAACACACCTACAACACACACACACACACACACACACACACACACACACACACACACACACACACACACACACACACACACACACACACACACACACACAGAGAGAGACAGACACACAAGCCTGGAGTGAACGCACAAATGCAATCGCACTCACATATAACACCACACATGCTCAAAAACATATTCAATTCCTACCACTCATGACAAGCATGGGTTTGAATACAAGCTTTACATACAAAGTATGGGCAGTGTTGAAAACAAAGACCCCTGGTCCTTTTTAGATCAGCATGTTCAAACCTATTCTAGCAGCGGTTACATCACTTCAAAAACAGGGCTGTCACTTCACCTGCGAATGCTTGACAATGATTGGCGGCATACGGTATGTAGAAGATGCTCACGGCGGTCAGGTCGGTAACTGACCGCCTCCACCTCCACCTCCACAGAGGCTCATATACAGCCCCGAGCAGGAGAAGATGATTTCAGAGCAGCTCATCACAGAGCAGGCAACGACATGTAAGCTGATATTAATTGGGTCTTACAGGACACTGAGTCATATACGTATATGCATGAACACAAAAGTGAGTCAGTCCAATAGGGTGCAAGTGAGGGAGCTTGACAATATATTGACTGAATGACTCTTTTGTGTTGGGTACTATTCAAATGTATTCAAACAGTAACCATATGCTATGCTGTAAAAGATATATTAGTATGTCAATTTTAACCAATATTCAAGAACATTTACGAAAGAGACAGCCAATTAATACGCGTTTCCATTCACTATTGAAATGCGAGAGATATGGAGTTGGGGACATGAGGATGAACAGTGGCTCCAGACAGGTGCCATTAAACCACTGCAGAAGAAGAGGACACAATGAAATGAAGTAGTTAAAATATGGAAAACGTGACCGAAGTATTGATTTGACCAAGTTTTGGTCTGACACCATTTTTCATGTCTTCAGCAGAGCAACAACCTGAGCGGCAAATAAGTCACATGCTTCACGTAAGCCTTATTCATATGTTTATTCTATTTTAGTCGCATTTACTTTTTTATATTTTTTAAATTTCTTTTACGGTTTCCACTGCACTCTGTAGTTTTAATTTGCAAATTTAAGAAATGCAGAAAAAACGGTGGATGGAAACGCACTTATTGTTGGCTTCAGCTTCTGACACTCTCTGTCCACACTGTCGACATGCATTTTTCACCTCACACAGATCTCTGCATTTTGACTCAATATGGCTGTCACATAGTGGTGAACTTTCTAAGTGTTATTGCAAGTCTGCAACTTGAAGAACTTCTTGAAACAGTGACTGTGAATTGGGCTCTGAGTGCTGCCAAAATGCATCTGAGCCCACAGCAGCACTGTGGCTAGACACACCCAGTGCACACACTGGGATGGAATATTAACACAATAGGAATCTGTTTAAAATAAATCTTCATCTATGGCAGGTCATAACTGTACGATTATTAATCACCTACTTGTTTTAAAAACAGCTAAGAAGAGCAACCATTGTATAACATGTTAGAGTCATGTCATTTTTTTCAGTAGATAGAAATTTAAGTATATTATAAAAAATCTGTAATCACTTTTGTCAATCACAGTAACATTTGTTAAAGGCCTTCACACACTAGTGGAGCAAAAAATAAACAATACGTAAATGCTGCTAATGTGAGGGATGAACCCGATAGTGACCGCTCTTTGAGGGCTACGCCAAAACAGAGTTACAATACATAACTGACATCGTGATGGCTTTAAAGTTTTTAGCTGCTTTGACCAGGCTGAGTAACAGAAAGTAACAAGTTGTTTTTATGTTGTTTAATCGTGATAACTTTTTCAATGAGGAATATGTAATAAGCCATTAACCAAGTACAATAAAAGATCAGCATTTGCAATTTAAACATAGCAACCCATCATCTGTCACACACATACAGAAAAGGTAAATACATCACACTTAACTTTTTTCACCATACCTCACGCTGTTCTGTACACCACGCAGTTAAAAAAGTTTCCTCTCTTAAGTCTGCTTTATGTGGTAGCCTAGGGAGTCTGTGTTTTAATTTTTCTTTTCTACCTAATCATCTCTGTGAGCTCCGTAGGCAGTGGGGACCCAGGCCGTTCATTTAATGTTGCACGAGTATTCGTTGCACGGTGAGATCAAGAGCCAAAAACGAGTGCAGGGTGAACAGGAGCCCCATGAAACCCTCTCGCCAACCTTAATGGAAGGGTTCCCTGCTGAGTACTGAGGACACACACACACACACATGCCCCAAATCAAGACATTTATCTTCAATGAAGTGAGGGGAGCATTATACAAAAAAGATGTGGATGCATGCAGGCACATATACACTAAGAGAAAGCTTGGCCTCCTTAAGAATGCGTTCAAAGTAATGGTATCAAAGTGTGGGGACCTGTATGAATGCCACCACATGAAATAATGCATATCAAGGTGTTTCTTTTTACCCACTGTAATAGGGGGGTCATGAGTGAAGTATTTATGCATTTAAATAAGGTTTAGAACACACAATGATCACACTATCAGATACTTGTGAGTGTAACTATTTCTTGCAAATGTGTTTAATCTAGTTTAGAGATCAGTAAGAGAGCAGTAGGGAAAGGCAGAGAGAGAGAGAAAGAAAAAGTGACGGGACTGAGGAGGAGAAATGCTGAGGGAGGTAGGAGGGTGATGAGGACAATGAGAGGGTGTGGGGAAGGGAGAAAAGAGATGTGTGAAAGGAATGGTAGGCACCCAGAGGGAGAAGGTAAGAATACAGAACTATAGCAGAGGATATATGATAGACATGGCGATAAAAGACGGGAATGGAGAGGAAAGAAAAAAGGAGGAGTAACTTGAGGTTGTATGCCCTGGGTCACGACCAGGCGGCAATAATCGCTTCTGCCAAGTGAAGCTAATGCAGTCTTAATACTTGCATTCTTTCTACTGACCAGCAGGAGGCGACTCCTCTTCAAAATGTCAGTCCACAAACCAATGGGTGACGTTACGATGACTACGTCCACTTCTTATATACTGTCTGTGGTCACGACCAGGCAACAACCTCCAGTATTGAAAAGTGAAGCCAATGCAGAAGTTCCTTAAACGTCCGGTTGTATAGAAGTCTATGACAAAATGACTCTACTTCTCTCTTGATTTATTCCCTCAGTAAACATTGTAAACATGAGTTATGGTCTCAATCTCTAGTTTCATGTCTTCTTCAATACAGCATGCTGTTCATTTAGTAAATTATGGTCCATTTAGAGTCAAATAGACCATAAAGCAGGGTACCTTGGGTGTGGCTACCTCGTGAATGGCAGGTTGCTACCACTGTGCTTTCCGGTCTGGTTGTTGTCCATGTTTTTGACTTAGAACTTTTACAGTGTGTTTTCAGTTCATTAAAGTACATTTGAACAATTTGGTCCCCTAAAATGTCTTATTTAGCATTCGGTTGTACCAAGCTGCATGCAAATGTATTTGGTGAGTATGGAGTGATATTGTGTTGCCACTTCTTATTCTATGGTCATTGAGATTATTAGTCATATCACCATCAACCTTATTTTTATGTCTGCCAGTTAATCTCATAAATATAGCCTAATATTTCTCTAATCTCTGCATAACTCATGTGTTTGGACTAAAGCAGAATAAGTTTATCCATTTGCAATGTTGAAGGTTTCCTGGTTTTTTTTACCCATTAAAAACCCTTGTAGTCAGGGATGGCCGAGAAGTCTTTTCCTCATCGATGGCATGACAAATCAGAACTCTGGAGCCAAATACAAAACTCGCTTCCCAACAGCTTTTAGAGGAAGTTCAATCCACGGACAGCAGGAATACTGACAATGGATGAAGGATGGAGGACGGTGACGTTGGTATTTGATTGTGTAGATCTGATATCCAAACAAGTCTTACGACAGTAGACTCAGTTTACCATGGGTTCTTCCACTCCCAACAAAGCAACATCATGATGATATATATGATGTATTTATGATGTACCGACACTTGTTGACAAGGAAATTATAGAATAATAAATGCAGGCAGTTTGAAATATCTATTGTATATGAAAAAACATTTTGGAAACTAGTTCAATATTCCTAAAAATCACACTAATATTGGTCAACATTTAGGTCTACATAGAGTTCCAGCCTAGTCTGAAGTCCAGCTTTCATTGCTAAGGAAGGAGCTGGATTGATTCCCATCTTGTCTCTACTTATGATTACAGTTTTTCCTAAACATCCACAAATCCTACTCTTTAACACGGAGCTACACGGAGCTACACATGCAAATATCCATGATAATATTATTGAGGCCTTTTATGTTTTCTTAATTTAGGTAAAAGAAAATCTCCAGATATGGTACAAGACATTTTTTGCGATAATGCATATCTGCTTTTTAAAATTATTATAAGGGGAATGACTTGTCTCAGAATATTCCACTTTATGTCAAAATAGGAAGCAATTTCTAAGAGATATTAAGCTGCTATGGATGGAAAAATCTTCTTGTCATATGAGTAAAATATCATTTTAACACTGAAATGACACCAAATGACATTTTTCACTGTGTACTACCAAGGCCCAGCCCTGGTGCTACCCACTGCCAGACGAGTAACATGACAGAGCCAATGTACACGCACACACATGCACATAAAATGACAGTGAAGGCACACTTACAGTTTCTCTAGACATGTGTGTAAAGTTGAAAGCAACGCTTATGGCACGGTAATTAACTTGGACTCTTTCTCCGTCGCAGTGCCCTCCTCCCGCCTCTCATTAATCACTAACACTGTTTGTCTTTCTAACTCTTGGATGAACCACTCTCTGAAAATATGGTCAGAAGTCTCCAACAACTTTTTCTGCTTTCCCAGACTGGCAGATGCTGACCACTTGGAGCAATGAAAACAGAAAAACAAACATGAAGTCATTCTTGTAATCCCTTCATCACAGCTCCTGCTTTAAAACCCAGATACTCCGGAACTCACTAAGAGACAAAAAAACTCTCTAATACTCTCTATTCTCTATCTCTAATATATCCAAAAATGTATATTCTTGGACAGAGTTCAGTTTAGCTGTGACAAATGGTCTGAAAGCCTCCACTTCAGCTTCCAACCCCTTTTTTCCCACTCCCATACGCTGAAATGTTATCCCCTCCAACTCAACTGGCAAAATGATTTTTAAATGTATTAACAATGGCTGGGTATATATTGTTGCATTTTAAGAGGTTTTATCAGTAATGGGGGCAGACCATTTGTACAGGGACAGAAACCGATAAGGGCTGAAGAGAGTAAGAGAATGGCGGTAATCGAAACCGCCTACTACATACTACTGACTAAGGCATTCTGCAGTATACAGTATATAGAGGAGAGAAATTACTCAACAAAATGTGCTCATCCTACTTTAACAGCTAGTACTATTACAAGTTTCTTTGGCATACTGTGGATTTTGCTTTGTTTTTACATGCAACAATTTGCCAAAATATATATTATAAATGTATACTTCATTGTGTGGCTACCTTGTGATTGATTCGTCGCTACCATGGTGTCGATACCACAGCTTTGCTAACTCGACTGATGCAACGTTCTATCCAAAATTAACTTCCCAATTAATATCACAGTAAACATGAGTTACGGAAGCACCTTGCTAACCAGGCTAGCTAGCTTGCACTAGCTTACGCTGCTAACTATACCTGGACCTGCTTGGCTTTGCTTTAACCCCAGCTCCACCCTCTTGTACAAATATGGTCACTTCTGGTTCCATAAAACCAAAATGGTGATGGACAAAATGCCCAACTAGATCTTTCAAAACTGTAGTCCATTGGGTGACCTCACCCTATGGTTGGTTTACTTCTTTTATGCAATTCATGACTAACACCCAGGGATTTTTAAATGCACTACCCTTTGTAATTATTCGAGACATGAGCCAAATTCAAACAGGACATGAAATATCAACTGCCACCTGTGTTAATTATTTCAGATTTTTGTATTAAAAGAAGATTTCAAGTTTGTGTGTGGGGTTCAGTAGTCTAAGAGATCCAGGTGTTTACGTATCTGATGGGGAAAGTGGTGGGTTTTGGCCTAAATGTTGATGTTAAAGGATTTTTCCTGTGATTTACAAAGCGACAAAAGAAAAATAATCTGAACCAGGCTACAGCATGCTAGCAGCTCTGTAAAACCGAAAATGATTTGCGGCGTTCGGTTGTTTCAGGCATTTCAACAAATGGCTGTTATTGTAACTGTAATTTTTCTGGTCAGGACAGGCTCCATTTGAATAATTTACTACATGACGTGAGAGCCAACCCTATCCCTAACCCTGAAACCGGGCTAGAAGAATGTTTCACAGTACTTGCCACACTTTAAGTTCCAAATTTATACTTTTTACACTTAATCTTAATATACTTCACATTACTTTAAATGTGGAATTTCATCTGATCAACATTCTATCTATGTACTTACAACCCTTCTGTCTCTTAGCCCTCCCCCTCTCTTTAGCTCTATCCCAGGCTGCCTCTTATTTCTCCATTCTGCACATTTTTAGCGGTCCCCTCTCTCTCTCTCTCTCTCTCTCCATCTCTGTCTGTCTCCATTCATCTCTGGTAGCCCTCTGTCATCCATTGGCCAAGCTGGGAGTGAAGCCAGGCTGGCTGAGCATGGCATCCCACATGGCCCTGCCAAGCTGGGCTTGAATGGAGAGGCAGAAAGGTCCTTGGCTAAACTGGCACACGCATCACACGGTGTGGGTTATGGCTCCCTTATGCCAAACACTATATCCCTCTAATAGAACTAATTCATCTGAGAGAAGGAGGGTGTTCATGGTGGAGCAGAGAGAAAGCAAGAGGGACAATAATAGATAGACAAGCTCTCAGATCAACAATCATTTGACACCTGGTTCTGTCACTTTGTAGCTCATGTGGGGCATTTCTGTGTAAATAGGATCCAGAGATGAGGGTGTTTGATATCTTAAGAGGTTTGGTTTAGTATTGCATAATTTTAAGTTTGGGGTCAACAGTATATAAGAAGTGGATGTTGTCATCGTGACGTCACCCTTTGGTTTGTAGACTGCTGTTATGAAGCCTTGAGTTCGTCAATTTTGCCATCACCATCTTGGATTACGGCCATCGCCTTGTTGTTTTGTTTGCAACCATCAAACGGATGCTAGCATATTTGGACTGTGGAGGAGTGACGTAGAGACACCGTATACGGCTCTGGTATCAGCAGTAACCTGTCAATCACAGTAATTCCCACCCTAAAGCATACCCTGCTTTATGGTCTATTTGACTCTAAATGGACCATAATTTACTAAATGAACAGCATGCTGTATTGAAGAAGACTTGAAACTAGAGATGGAGACCATAAACTCATGTTTACAATGTTCACTGAGGGAATAAATCAAGAGAGAAGTAGAGTCATTTTCTCATAGACTTCTATACAACCAGACTTCTCTTTGCAAACAGAGGAGTTACCCAAAGCTGGGCAGGACCAGAGGTTGCCGCCTGGACCCAACCCAAAATAATCTGCCTGGTACTCATATATTTGAGAACTGACACCTGTCCCGACTCTATGTTTTAATGAGAGTTTGCCTTTTACCAAGTATTATGGCATACCAAACATTAACCAGACCTAACGGAAAATACGGGAGCTTTTATGTGGATGTCCAATCATAGTTTATGGTGTCTGTAGTAGATTGAAGCGATACATTCCGCCCCAATTGGGTTTTGGGGTGACCAAACTCTTACCCTAACTATTCCCAAAATATTTCAAACTAACCATAAAGAAGAAAACAAATTACCCAAATGAAAAGGTGTCGAGGGAAACAGGTATAAAAATAATTTTGATAACTTGGACACAAACCCAAAATTATATACGTCTCAAGATAATCATTTAAAATGTGTGTCTGGCATTTTCTTCAGGCCAGGATGAGATAAAATGTATGTTTTGTGTGAAGTTTCTGCATCTGAAGAGGTTCTTCTCTTGTTCATATTTTTTTGTGGTATAATTTCTACTTCTTGCCAATATATCCTCTCATCATGTAGGGCAATTATTATTATAAAACAGTCTGAAGACAGAGACGATTACACAGCTCAGACAGAACAACAGTCAGAAAAAAGAGAGAATCGAGTGCAGTATGTCACGTCTGGTAGTATGGCAGCCCAGTCAACGCCTCCCCACTTACCCCAGACCACATACCAGTCTGGCTGGCAGTCTGTGCCAAGGAGCTTGTGCTACTGCATCAAGACTCAGACCTCAAAACTCGGCGTTGTGTGTCTGCGTGTGCGTGACTGACATTTAGACTCCTCCGTTGCCATTTATGTTGGCATCTCAGCGGATACCACGAAGGAACAGCCAAGTGCTGCTGATGACTCTCTTTATCCATTGCAGTATGTAGGGTTGGTAAAAAAAAAGAATCACACATACACAAACACACAGTGCAGCGATTAAGAATGGCCAACTGGCGCAGATGGCTGTAAAAATATATTTGGAGCCATAAGCCTTGAGGACACTGTAATGAAAACTACCCAAGTAAGAGACTCAGATTACTAGAAAAAAGACATAGTGAAGTTACACATCAATTAATAACCAGTATATTATTATAAGTGTTGGATTTCTTCAGTTTATAAACTCTCTATGAAAACACAATTCCATAATGTGCTACAGCGCTTGGGGGATTGGAGAGTGTTCTTCATGTATTTATTTTTCATCTTTCATTTATTTTAATTCTTAATAAAAGTGCAGTGTTTGAGATTGGAAATGAGAGTATGATGAAAAAAATGACAATTATTATATTAATGCATATTCTGTTACACCTTCCATTATATTTTGATAATTCATAATTTTATTATTCTTCACTAAAAAACTTCCCATGTTAACAAGTGGATGACACTGTTGTCTATATTTGCTTTTTCTGATTGCGTGTTAATGACTTTTTTCTATTCCTCATTTTGAAAGCAAAAAAAACACCTACATATTAGAAAAGATTTACAGAAAAAGAGTAAAATTATTTTACATTTAAAGTTTGTAGGTAATTAGATCACTATATACATATCATTTATACAATACTTTACTTACACCCTAAACCATTTTCATTTATTTATATTCAGTTACCAATATCTTTATATGTAATTTATGAGCTGTTGATTATTTTGTAATCGAGTATTCTACCGATAAATCCCGTAACAAATAAATGCATGAATAATAACAATAATGAATTAATATTGCCTTAATGTTGTGCAATTTAACTTGTTAAAGTTACAAGTTTTAACCTAACTACAGCTCAGGAATAATGCATATGTTGAAGACTTTGTGGCATTAAGTGGCAAATTTGGCTAACATAGGGACATCATAACTAGCCACCATATTGATTATGATTATGAATAGTCATTTCGTGTATCCATAATCAATATACATTCTGTACTAGCTTCATCTCAACTTGCAATCATACTGATTGACATTTTATGCGTTCACATTACCATGTGTGACAAACGTAAGGCTTCCATGTAGTGCACTCCCTGGACTGTATGTGTAGACTGGATACGTTCTGCTGAGATGCTGAAGCATTGATATTGTTCTATTGTAGTAGGCTAGTTCAGTTGGAGCGGCCGTGGCTCAGCGGTAGAGCAGGGTCGTCTTTCAATTAGATGATCTGCATTTTGATCCCCGGCTTCACTGGTCCACTGGTCCGAAGACTGTGCCATTAGTGTGTGAATGTTAGTTAGCCCTGATGGGCAGATGGCATCTTGCATGGTAACATTTGTGATCGATATATGAATTGGTTCGCTTTGAGCGGACCTAAGACTTAAAAGGCGCTATACAAGTACAGTCCATTATACTTTGGACACTTTCTGTTGTTTTCTTTAGCCTGACTTAAAAGCATCAAGTAAATTGAGCTGACCTGTGCAAGCATTCCCTGCGCCACCGCAATTATCCTCTGTTCCAAACAGAGGACGCTTTACATAGTTCTATGGAGTTATGAGGATTTGATGAAAATAATATAAAGTGCTAGACTCATTGCTAATATAGATATATATTTTACATGAATAAGCCTACATGCATCTATATTACCAGTTCAGTTCAATAATTTCAAGCACAGGCATGAACCTGATTAAGTTGCACCAACACCCAAAAGCACGGTTTTGTAACGTAGGTGCTTGAGTGCAAATTATATTTTTAACTTAACTTCAACGTTAAGTAAATGTTACAGTATGTCAAGTTTGCTTTGCTATAATCAAGGTTTTTCCTGCAACTGCAGCGTATGTTTCGCCTGTGCCACATAAATAAACGTGGATAGGGTCCCGACGAACCGATGCGCCGGAACGGGTTTTGGTTCAGTAACATACATTATATAAGCCAATGAGAGCGAATCATCTACCAGTCTTTCTGGTAGAATACCAGGGCAGGAACTGGTTTCTACTAATGCCTGAAGTTACGCATTAAAAATTAATAAAAAATGAGTATAGTTTTCTGATTCTGCTCTTTTGATTATGAGGATATGATTTTACAGGGCAAACATTGCCAGAAGAAGAAGACTGGTCAGACAAAGGCTGTAATGTGTATAAATAATACAATAATTAACCATAGCATGTCTTATCTTAAAGTTTGTTTTGGCATATCTATAGTTAAAATAAGGGTCCAAAGTCAGAAACCCCCAAATTTGAACAGTGGAGAAGGACATAATCCTTACAGGAACAAAGTAACAATATGTACAGCTAAAAAACTATAAATCTAATCTCCCCCCTGGGATGAATCTTATGCCCCCCCACCCCTTAACTAGCCAATAGTGTCTGGTCCCACACCAAAGAATAGGGAGAGACTACAGGGCCTTCCCATTCCTCTTCAGCCAAGATGGCCAGTGACCACAATGACGAAAAAGGAAGATAGCCACTGCACAGACCGGCTCATGAACCTGCTCAAGGAAAAACTCATCTTATTTCATACTTTATTGATCAACTTAGAAATCAACTAATTGGTGGCTTCACCTCGTAGAAGAAATCTGAGCATGTGAAAAGTATACCGAGGGAGCATATTCACTGTGTGTTTGTGTTTGAGAAACAAAGCAAAGTGGTGTAGTGTGGAGCTGCAGGGTACCTTAACACCCGGGACACATCCAAAGTGAAACAATAATTCCGTTCTACTCTGATCTGTCATGTTGAGAAATGTAATTTGAGGCCAGTGAGTTCTGACCCCAAGGCTCTACTGTACACCACACTTCCTCCGTGAGTTCGGCGTATATGTGTCTAGGTGTGTGTGTGTGTGTGTGTGTGTGTGTGTGTGTGTGTGTGTGAGTGTGCACCGTGTATGTGCACTGTGTGTGTGAGTGAAGGCCGGGCACACCCCAGGTTATTCTCTGTCCCAATGGTGATTTTAGACAGCTGTGTCCCTTCTGCCTCTGCCCTGGAGACACACAGAACTCACACACACACACACACACACACACACACACACACACACACACACACACACACACACACACACACACACACACACACACACACACACACACACACACACACACACACACACACACACACACACACACACACACAAACACAGACATGAACAGTTTAAGAGTAAAAACTACAGGTAAATAGGGTATAAAAACTCTACTAATAGATACCTTCATGACACTTACACAGTTTATTACTTACATCAAGACACTACAGTTGAAAAGGGTAAAAAGATCAATATATCACAGTTGGGGTTGCTCAGTTGATTAATCACGTTGAGACTATATATGTATATCATTTTTTTATTCCATGTTTTCTTTAGGTTTAAGTTTAAATACACAATAGAAGCATTATCTAATGCTTACTTTATAATTTAAGAGGACTCTAAAGCCGCAAATATATAACGTTTAGTATAATAAACACCTAAATGTGTATTTTTTATATTTTGGTAAATGGTAACTGGACCTGCATTAGTATATTCAATGAGTATACCGATAATATTAGGTACCTCTCATTCAGATGAAATTGCTTCAGCATGAAAACAGTGTTGACAGAATGTAGTAATATAAATAGTTACAAATACTATGCAGATGTCTATATAGACTGTGTGTGCAATTCTTGTAATTGACACTATTCTCTCTTTATCACTCACTATTTATTTTCTGTCCATCTTCATATGCTTCGTGTGTGTGTATATGTCGTATCTCTGTATCTCTAACTGCCTGCCTGTTTGTGTGTGTGTGTGTGTGTGTGTGTGTGTGTGTGTGTGTGTGTGTGTGTGTGTGTGTGTTTCGTCGAGACAGGGGCCTCTCTGTGTGTGATCCGGGGCCAGGCAGGGTCTCGCTATGGTTAGTAAGGTCATGGCAAGCTCAGTTACTGCCTAATTAGATTACTGCACACATCCTGTTTAAAACATACACACACACACACACACACACACACACACACACACACACACTTTCTCCTTTATCTAGTGTTTGTGTGTGAGGACAGGAAAAGAGATGGCAAGACTGCAGCTGACCCTAAAGGCCTTGACCAGTGTATAGCTGAGGAACATCTGCAGGTCACACACACATATACACACACTTATACAGCAGAATGACATTTCCTGTTCATAGTACAAAGAAGAACAGTGGATCTAAAGAAGCCTTTATCTTGTTATACTGCAGATTCATTTGTTCTTGTCTTCTTCCGCCTCTCCTCAAAGCAATGCTTTTGATTCTAAAATGCTTAATTTCCGTTTTGCAATTGCTCGTCAACCCACAGTATTATCCTTCCATCATTACTCAGTAAAACACAAAATTTGAACATTAGAATAATAAAGAAATATTTTGGGTATAACCATAATAGGCGACAGAGCAGGGAGGTATAGAGGCAGCGATGGAATAAAAGTTAACATGAGGCAGACGACACCTGCTCGAGAACACAGTGGCAACCAACGTTGCTTTTTTTCACATGGACACCATCTGGAAGGGCTGAAATGGCTGAGAAGTGACAGAGCTGCTTCCATGATATTAGAATTACAGGATACCAACGGGTTAAAAAAAGAGGATTCGTTCAGGCGCTGTTCGACCATCTGACAAGCAGAGCCCTATTAATAAGTGTTAGTTTCTCATTGTAGCTTCACTTCTGTCTGGAAATGTGATCTGCTAGCGTTCAATTTGCCCGAAGAGAGCAGTACTCAAACGTGGCCCCCCAACTCTGCTTCAGGACAGTTTGGTCTTTCTCTTACCTTTGGGATTTTAAGCCTCAAAGTGACATTTCAACCCAAAAACCTAAACTGCATCATTTTCGTGTAGCGAATGTAGCGCTATCTTTCTATCTATCTATCTGGATTTTTCCCTGTGAGTTGCCGAGTGTTGGAGTTAGTGCTCTTTGACATGTCTTGCCTCTCTCAAAATACTTCGGAAAACAGCAATCAAGTCGTTGCTTGGATACTCAAGATAATCCACATGTCAGAACATTTATATTTTTTGAACCAAACTACACCCGCCAACTGTATCACTACAAAGAAGGCAACGCGCACCTATACCACAGACTGTATGGACTATGACTGGACGTAGTCATCGTGATGTCACCAATTGGTTTGTGGACTGCTGTTTTGAAGCCATTTTACTCAGCGGCAGTGACCTGTCAATCACATTAATCCCGCCCTAAAGCATACTCTGCTTTATGGTCTATTTGACTCTAAATGGACCATTTACTAAAATGAACATCATGCTGTATTGAAGGACACTTGAAACTAGAGATTGAGACCATAAACTCATGTTTACTGTGATCTTATTGGATCCAACAACATCTTATTTCTCTTCCTTTTAGTTATCATATTAAATGTATCCTCTCTCCTTCACAGGATGGTTTGGGTGATCAGACCTCTGATGCTCTCAGTTTTATACAACTTTTCCTGAAATATAAAGTGTCTTACAGGACATGTATAATTTTCCTTCATTCATAATAAGCTCAGGTAGGAGCAGTGGACAAAGAGATACAGTGGATGAGAGATTTACAGTTTTAATAACCCCGCCAGTTCAACAAACAGGCCTCTGACCAGCTCCCCATCTCGCTTTACCATCATCCTTCATCCCTCCTTCTGCCACATGCTGCAAGACAACCCATTCCCTAATTGTTGCTGTAATCAGTGTGATTCATATAGCCTCATTAATATGCCTGTTGTTCACACAATCTTCCCTCACGTCTCTCTCCCTACTGATATATGTCCTTCCGTCCTGCACCACTCCTCTCTCTGTTTCCTCACTTCGCTTTTTCCATCTCTCAATCCACTGTCCCTTTACCCCCACCCCCCTTTTCTCCCATTTCCATCTATTTATTTCACTGGCTTACATGATCTCCTCCCTCCCTCTCCTTGTTCACTGATCACACATAAATTAACATTGAAGGCTTCCATAATTGCTTATGTAAAAAACTCACACTAATGCACACAGAGCTCCCTATTTAACTGGTCTAATTTTATTCCCCTGCACCATATCACCCGCCCCACTAATACACACGGTTTTACGCTAAATGATTGATGTCTCACCATACCACATTTTCCACTTCATTAATAAAAAATGGTGTCTTTATTTATTAATGGGTAATATACATATACATGTATTTATGATTCAATTAGGGCAGCGATGGAACTGCATTTGGGATCTATAAGAGGGAATTTACTGTGTAAGCTTGAAGATATAAGTGCTTGGTAATGTATCTGTATTGCCATGTTAGACTTGATAGCACTGTGCAGAGAGGAGCAATGTGCATTAATAAAGGTACAAAATGTTTAACATGTAGCCTTGATCTTATAAGTGAGGAACTAAAACTAAAAGCAATTTTGTTCTAAATGAAACAAGGAAAACTTATTGAATAGGGGATTGAAATCGAGGAAAATGAATCAAAGAAAATATGTAAATTGTTAAGTTAAGGACTCAAATACGTCTCAATTTAATTCTAAATAATAACAGAAGAAAATATTTCTGAGAGCATGGTTTGTGTTGAAATAATAACTTGCCAATGTAACTTATAAACTTCCAATAAACAACAACAACCCTTAGCACAATTTCTTAAGTACCTTTACATAACAAGCGTAACAACTTTAAGTTTAACAGCGTTTGGTGATATGGCTTTAAGGAAAACTACGTTACATGAAACGCTGTTGTTATGTGAAAAAGCATCACGTGTAGAGACGTTACGGAACAAAGGACCAACGTTTACTCTTGGTTTCATACGGGACACTAACAGCAGTCTCCTAGGTGAACGTTCCATCCACAAACCCTCCCACTAGACCTCTATGGACGGTCTTGCTTGTTATACTTGTTCAACGTAACTTTCATACCACGTGTTGAAGGTTACGGTATTGTAACCCTAGTTCTGTTAGCACACTGAATAAAATCATCAAAACTGCATTGCTGAGTGAGGGATTTGGTCTGAGGGTAGCCCTGCTGCGTTCACCCCAAATGTGCTGCGGTGCACTGGCATGGCGGTTAGCTCTCTTAGCTGAGGTCATGGCAAGCAGCAAAGCTGTCATGAATGTCAACGCTTTCAGAGACGAAAAACAGGCCCAACGTACCCTTTAACCAAAGCCTTGAGCACCAATGGCAGTCCCAACTGCGGGGAGGAGAAGCACATCCCCAGGCGCTGTCTCAGAACCCCTTTAAGAACCGCTTCACGAGAGGGTGACCGAAGACCAGTATGTCGCCGAAGCCCCTGTGTCATTAGTGTCCATCATTGAAAATAAGGAGAAAATAGACCCAACTGCACAGGACATGAGATCAAGGCACATTTTCCCGCACCAGTGTTGGAACCATGAGCACTTTGACCTAGGCTGCCAGGAAGCTTCTCTAGGCCATGCCGGGCACTGAGGAGGTTCTTGAAGCAGCGACTCCTTCGGTGTAGGTAGAAAAAGGAAAGTTTGGCATCGGGTTGTGCTCACTTATATTCTAGTAGGCCCATCCTGATTTGATGGCTACGCTTATGTGAATTTTCAGTGGGCGAACACTTGCTTGTGATTGGAGCAGAGTATTACTCGTAGTGTCCAGTACAGTGTGTAGCCTGTGTGAGTTAGAAAATTAACTCGATATACTGTCACTTGCTATGAGCGTTTCTTGCTGTATTATGTCACTTGTGCTGTCTGAATGCAACAACATCCACATTTAACATATTCGTGGTTTGCAGAAATAACATTTTTCCAAGGTGACTGGCCTGGATTTTCAGTAGGTCAACAAAGGGGGCAGCACCATGGCTGTATTTAGAAGAACTGTACACAGGGTTTTAGGATTCATTCCTACGAAAGTTGCTCGGCTCACTCAGAGTCCTTCTTAAGCAGTACCGGTAACTTGTTTTTTCAGGTCCTATGCTCTGACTAAAAAGTTATCCTGACCCTAACCACCCGGACAATGCCCAATCTCAACCACTGGCCTCAACCAGCTACGCTATGCTGAGCAAAATAGTGCGATTCATAGTTACACGTTCTAGGACTGAAACAAGGAGAACATTTAATTTCTTAACACTGTCTAATCTACTTTTATGGCACTGCACCCAAGTCATGTACAAGTGCAATGATATAAAGGCTAACTCATTCAAGAGATATTTTTGTGTACATGTTAAGAGCATGGAAGTTTGAGTTTATTGTATTGTGTTTATTTAAAGCGGCTATAGAGTCATTCTGTGGGTTAAAGCAACGCTTCAGATTTTGGGTTAAATATATATATATTTGTTGCCAATTGATATTCCGGAAGTGTTTGGGAACCAGTTTTAGCCATCTCATTTACTGTAGATAAAATGAACAGAGAAAAATATTGTGAATTTATGTTTATTGATATTTTTGTTTATTTGCCATATTTTAAATGGGTCAATTTTCTGTTCAATGGCTCTAATTTGATTTATATGGGGTTTTATTTATATTATTATGATTCCATAATGTCTGTCTGATAGTCAGAAGTAACCAGTCGGTAAACATTATGTTTAATTGATGTCAGCATCTTGGATCGGTTACTTTAAAGGTCTTGTTGCATGTGAATAGGAATGAATCTAAATTGTTTAGCTATTCAGCAGACTGTGATTATTCCACCGTATCTACCTTAAGTGAAAAGCCCCCATCACTGTGCTTCATATTGATCATAGTATCAGAAAGAATAAACCATCCTTCATAATTTCGGGGAAAAGTAATACATGATTATTGGTCAGGGAGTATGTAAATGACCAAAAAAAGAGCATTTTGAGGAAGTGTGTTTTCTAATAACAGAGACATCTTTTTTTCAGTTTTATCTCCACAAAACACAACACACACACACACACACACACACACACACACACACACACACACACACACACACACACACACACACACACACACACACACACACACACACACACACACACATAAATACCAGGTTTACAAGCCTCGTAAATCAAGTCCCAAGGAGGACACTCATTTTCTTGAACCATTACTGTTGGGCAGTACTGTCTACTAAATTAGCCTATATTAGCAGGTCTTTTTTGTAAATGTATGCGTGTGAGACTGTGTGTATCTGACCGCTAACCTAATAGAAGTCGGTATAACCCTGCTGGCGGAGAGCGTTCGGCAGCAGGGCTAATAGAAAGATAATGAGTCCGTCCATACTCACGCCTCTATTAAATCTCTCCTTAATACTCTCTCCCTGGAACGGCGGGTGTATTAGGCCCTGCTCCTCCTTCATGACTGCAGCTTTATGAGAAAAGTGAACCATCAATGAATATTCATGGTCCTGCTGAGATAAATACTTCTTCCAAACAGTTTCTGTTCGCAGTGAAAATTGAAGGTGTTTCCAAGGCAGAGCGCTCACAGGAGGATGTAGAAATGTGTGTGCACAAGGTAGAACTACACCCTGCCTACAGATTCTGGAGAAATGTAATTAAACAATAGCGCATGTAATATTTGGCAAAAAGACTGATATATCACCCCAAAGCTTCACAAATAATGCAAATATAAAATTAACCATAACAGCGTTTTTGCACATTTCAACTTGTTTACCACAAATCAGGCATATATGTTACACCACGTTGAACATTTTGCAAATCATGCTGTCATGTAGTAGATTTTTGTTTTGTATGTATTACCACCTTTCAGACAGCCATAGGTTTCCTTCCTTTGTAGTGCGTCAACATGATCTCATCCCTACTCGTGATATTTTGACGCTCGTTCAGAAGGGGACTTTTGCATAGCATCTTGACGGTGGCAGTACACATGGTTAACATTACCAAACGGAGGACCTTAACGTTGTATCACATGGTCATTGTATCGCTTAGTTATGGTAACGAAAACATCATGGTTTGGGTCAAAATAAGTACGGTCAAAACCTAACGTATTCTGCTGACATATTGTCATGTGACTCAGTGGCATGGAAATATCTCACACGGGACACAAATGGCAGTCCCATCCACCACCCCTCCCCACTGCCCTTGTTAAGGTTTATGTGAAAATGTCTGCTATTTAAAACACTTCTGACTCACAGAGACGAGTAGAGCGCCGAAGATGCATGGGTTGGGGAACTACATAAATGACATCTGGATTCCTGTCGAGTCGTGTGACAGTTTGTAAACTGATTTCTGTATAGAGTTTAACCACAATTCAAATATAATTTTCTCCATGTTTAGATTCTTCACTCACCGTGGAAGTTGGAGGAAAAAGTTTTCCTAACAGATTCAAGATAACAGTTTGCCAAACAAACAGCTGCCCAACAGAAAATAACATTAAGAAAAGTCAAATGAGATGGAAATCATTTAAAAGTATATTTGTTTAGTGTGTAAAAACATGCAAAACCTGGAGGTGTTCTTAAAAACTCATTACATTCTTCCAGTTTATTCCTTCTCACTTGAGGTGATGATGAATCCTTCTCATAACTAACTTTGTTCTGACTTTTCGGCTTTAAACCGTTCACATCCATAGACGTGGTTTTTGTAAGTGCCCAACAACCGTTCTAAATAATAAGACATTATGGGTTCTAAATCATACAGATACACAAATTCCAGTTAATGGATTCGTCAGTCACAACATCTTGGAGGAGCCATGGGTCTTTTGTCCGATGCTACCGATTCTTTAAGCATTGAATTACAGCAAAAAACACGTCTGCACGTATCCACACGCTCCACATCGAACAAATTCAGTCTCCTTCAAACTCGCACATGCAGACGCGTGAATGTGAATCCCCACAGAGAAAAAAGCAAAAGCATATCCAAGAAGCAAGTTATTTAGATATGTGTAAGGGATGAGAATAATGTGATTTCACCTCTAATACCCAGGTAGAGACACAATGTCCCCTGCCAGTTCCTTCCCTTTACACGTGAGAGCTGGAGAGGAGGCACATATGAATGACAATGCGGCTCGTGTCAGTGCGGGCTGACTTATTGGGGATGTATAGTGCAGGCCGGCCCGCTGTGTTATTTACCCTTTTTTTTTCTATTACCAGTGCATTTTTATTGCAGACGGAATCGGGAAGATGTAATTGCCTACTAGGTATCTGCTTGCATTATCAGGCATAGGGTGGCATTAACTATAAATAGATAAAGGACATTATGCAGCCATATTGTGTGGTGTGTATGATTGTGTGGGAGAGGTGTGGGTTTTGTGGGTGGGAGGGAGGGCGGGAGGGCTGGAGAGTTTTTTTTGAAAGTGTGTTTGCCTGTGTGTTATTTGATTTATTCAAACTACACAGCCCGTGGTTTATGACAGATAGGATATACAAATCTATTGTGAGGTTAGAATTAGATATTTGACCAGACAATGGGGTAAGCTGCATCCAGAAGTGGCCCGCATAAACCTTGGGTGTATATATGGACAGTGTGTAGGTACAGTGTGTGTGTATGTGTGTGTGTGTATCATTGGAAGTGCTTTGGAAAGTAATTCATAGTGTAATTTAAGTTTCTTTGCATTAAAAGGAGATGTATGCTGTGTGCTGAAACTGCATCTGGCAAGCCAGCTCAGCAGGGAGCGTAGAAACAGAAAGCCAATGTCTCTTTTTCATTTTTTTTCTTTCTTTCTTTCTTTCTTTCTTTCTTTCTTTCTTTCTTTCTTTCTTTCTTTCTTTCTTTCTTTCTTTCTCTGTCTGCTTCAGTCTGGTGATGTGGGCACAGACAAAGTCAAACTGCTGCTCGCACATATTTGGGCGGCTATTTAATTAAAAGTGGATTACAAGAGTGTTGGGTAAACAAAGATCAGATTAACAAATAGGCCGTCGCTGCTTTCCCATTTGCTAATGCAAATTTGACTTGACGATGGGATTGGTCGTGCAGAAGAACGGCTCCGCCGCTCCGCCGGAATATTAAGACCCGGTCTGGAGCTCGAGTTGAGTCGGGACGAGTCGCAGAAGTTGGCTAAGCCCCCATCCTTATGCCCAGTGTGTGTGTGTGTGTGTGTGTGTGTGTGTGTGTGTGTGTGTGTGTGTGTGTGTGTGTGTGTGTGTGTGTGTGTGTTCATCATGTCTTATCTCCGGGGTGTGGTTCTTGATTTGAATGATTCGGTTTATGCAGCAGATGATAAACTACATAGTGTGGTTTATAAATGTTTTTTTTTTATATCATACCCAAAGATATTTACAAGTAAGGCTGCAGATACCAAGTTGGATCTTTTTCGATCAATCAAAATAGTTTTATTATTGAGCTGTAGACTGTAGTCTTTTTATTAAAACATACAGTAATTTGGAGCATTGCAGAGACTTAAATTTAAATTACATTCATCGTCTCCCTTTCTGGCAGATTAGCCCTTACAACCCTCAAGGATCCCTTGGACTGCCTCAAGGACTGCCAGGACTGCATGCGATGGAAGGCCGAGCATTTTTCAAAGTCCAGTTTCTCAATTTCTAAAATCATGCTGAGTAGGCTGTTTTTACGGCTGCCCCGTCATAATCCAGATAAGAATAAGCGTTAAATCGACAAAGATCCGATTGTAAACGTTCCCTTCACAGGAAAAGCTTCAAAGGGGATATTTATTTCATTCTTCGTCGACGAATGCCTCTCTGGCTGAATACTAACTCTTGTATTGGCAGACCCCAAAAGTGGCTGTCATCCTAACCTCCATCATCTAACCTAAGCCTAAACACAACTCTCTCTTTGTTTGGTGGAGCCTGATGAGGGCCATGTGCAGCCTGGCAGGAAGGTTTGTAAGGCAGGCTCTGTGCAGGGCAACAAAGTCATATTTTGCTTTATCCCCTGTAAGTATCCGGAGAGCAAAACAAGACTTAATTGCGGTACACATCGGTCGTGACACATTGACTGAATCCTGCAGCCTGAACTGAATGCAACGTACAAACAAAAATCCGTACTAGTGCACTTAATTCTATAATTTCATGCACCACATTGGTCAAGTTACAGTAGCCACAATGTGCCAAGAATGGATTTCGGCCACAGATAACGCCATCAATTTGCATCACTTTCAACTGTTGTCTGCCCGTTGCAAGGACCGATTCTCAAAAGATATCAAGCTAATTATATGACTGACCAAATCTGGCCATTCATTTTGCAGGTGAGTGCAATTTGTCAACTTTTTGCATCTGATTGCAATTATCCATGTTGTACAGTATAAATGTTGCCTTTGCGCCAAGAACACAAACTGTTTTTGGTATTTAATATCCCAGTCGGTGGGCTTCGGTTCCCACCAACTCTCCAAAGATGCATTTAATTTCACTGTAAGTGGGTGTGTCTATCAGAGCTGAGCTTTGTGAATTGGACTGTTTTTGCAATGAGGCTAATTTGCATAGAAAATGCCAATTTTACACCATACATGCCTATTACCTAACTGGAATATGTTCAAATAACATAGGAACACCAAGACACTATTTCCTTGGCAGCTTGTGATTTAAGAGTACACGGTTTCTCATTGTCTTTATTTGTGCATGTCTAGTTGCAGCATACACTGCACAATCCTTTTGTAAATTTGCCCGAGTGCGTGTGTCTCGACACTGAGGCTGTACTTAACGCAGTAGTGCTTAAATGCTAATGTCAGCATGCAAACACGCTAATAATGTCAATGCTAACACATTCATGTTTAAAAGGTATATAATGGTTATCATTTTCACCATGTGAGTTTAATCTGTTAGCATGCTAACATTTGCGATAGAGGCTGGAAATAGCACCAAACCAAAAGTCAGGGGGTCACCAAAGGGAATACAAATTTCTTCTCCAGAAAACAAAATGTCCTCCAGTTATATTGCAATCCATCCAAATAGTTGTTGAGACATTCAACTTTTATCCAATATAGGTTGTATCTGTACAGGGGGCCACAAATGTCAATGCCAATCCATATAGCAGATGTTAAAATGTTGTCACTAATTGAAACGTTTGACCCGTTGCTGTCAATGAAGGCAATGTCAGGGGATAACACATTGTCATTTGGATTCATTGTCTGTAAATCATTAATGTATGGAGAAAATTGAATGGCGATCCATTCAATATTCTTTGAGATATTCAAGACTGAACAAAAAGCCTTTCCATCACCAGTCTTTCTTAATTTGTTCCTTCACATCTCCTTTAATTTTTTTACTGGCCCTGCACATCCCTCTCTCCCCTCGGTCCTTGTGCCTGGACACCGTTCAACCTTGCACTGATAGACTGAAGCTGTGTTCATTCCTCTTTTTCAGGACACCTCTCACCTCCCCGCTCACAGGAGAGTGAGAGGAAAAAGAAGAATGAAGTAGAGTTGGAGGAGGAAAGATGGATTTATCGATGTGAAGCTCTGGCTCGGGTCGATGTATTAGAGTCCAGATCATAAGATAAGATAAGATAAGATAAGATAATCCTTTATTAGTCCCGCAGCGGGGAAATTTGCAGGCTTACAGCAGCGTAGAGTAAAGTGCACACAAGAGACATAGTAGAAGAAAGACAAGATAAAAGTAAAAAAATGAAAATAAAAAAATCACCCACCATCATGGCCTCTAGGTGTCAGGGGAGACTTCAAACAGGCCGGGGGCCACACATTTATCAATGCAGCTCTCTGTCTTGTCTATGCAAATCAGTAAGTACTGGTTCTGTTTTTCAAAGTGGTACATCCTTAAAATCCTCATGTAGATTTGATTTTTGGGGGGTTTTGTGCAGCATGAGATCCTCTGTCCCGATAACATTGTGATATATTTTTTGTCTATAAAGTTTCAGAGTTTCTGTAAGTACCATTGATTCTTTGTTTCTGGTAGCTCTGACTATCTCTGCTCACCCCAACTGCCCCATTCTTCATGTCCGAAGCCAGAAATGGTAAACCGATCATTTCTTGTGGGAGGCTACAGTTGCCGTTCTCTGTTTTCACATGAAAAACAAAAGCATTTGTCATTTGCTCAAAAGCCTGATGCTGTATTCACAACAAACGCGAAGCAAATTTTTGCATTGCATACTTGCTGGAGTTTTCGGGATCCTTTGTGTTTATTTACGTCAATCGCTCTAGACGAGCTGATTCATCACGTTTCATCAATCATGGCTGAAATAACCGCTGTTGCTGCTTTGTACATATTGTTGATATCTGAGTTATCCCTGGAAAACTAAAAGCGTCTGGGTTCATGACATCATCTGGAGGATCTCAGTCATATTCACTGTATCTAGCAAGCCGAACTGGGTAACCGGCTGGGTTACTTCAATTTGTTATGCTTTGATTTTATAGCAATAAATGGATAAAAAAGTTTCTGAAATAGCTACATATTGATGCCGATTTGTAAAAAGTCTGAATTCATGCTTTGGAAGGTCTATTAGCAGGACAACAAACAAGCACATTTGTAAAGTGCTTGTTTTTTGAATGGACCCTGGATGGATTGGTTCGAATTTGCCTGTTCTGGTCTTTGAGTTGACGAACATACTCTCGTTTCATGAAAAAAATCCTTTGGGTTTGCTGCGAAAGCAGCACAAATGGAGTAGTAGCAGAAATAGTAGCAGGGTTCAAAGTTTTTTTTTTTTTTTCACTTACACAATAGCACAAATGGCTCAGAAATCTACTTGCCCTAAATTCATTTTTCCCTCCTCAATACAAATTGTTATATTATTATTATTATTATTATTATTATTATTATTATTATTATTATTATTATTATTATTATTATTATTATTATAACGACTTAATTTAAGGGAAGACAAAGCAGAAACATATTTTTCATGCCCTGGTCATTTTTAAGATATTTGGGCAATTTTGCTTCCAGAACATGTCTTCTTTCAGACTAGAAAGAAAAAGTCTGTTTTCCCTAAATTATTTTTTTCTTATATTCTGAGCCAGAAATCTTTACATCAGTAACCCCTACATACTCCAAACTTTTTAGTATCATTACCGTCCAAAGTTTTTACAGACGGGTTTGTTCATAAATCATTTATAGCGTGATTTATATAACATTTCATCAATAAAATCCATTTTATCAGTAAAAATAAAAAGAGATATTCCAAATTTCCTTTGTAAAAACCTTTGACTCTAGTATCTAACTACAAGTAAAAAATTATCTTTCTGTTTGTGTTCTTCGCAATTCTTCTGTGTGCTTGTCAATTTAGAACAATTTGGACATGCGCCACGTTCAGTATTAAGGAACTTTGAATAAACAGGCAAACAGAGCTCTGTGTGGCAGCAGGGGCGGAGCTTCAGCGCTCTGCATTTCACTTTTGCAGCTGAATGGTGGATAACGTTACGACCAGTTTCTGAAATAACTACATAATAGGCAAACTCGAGGCTTTATAACATCAGTCTACAAACCAATGGGGGACGTCACGATGACTACGTCCACTTCTTATATTCTTCTTTATCCAAAACCTTCCCGACTGTTTCTGTTTACGAAAAATCGCTTTCCTCCAGTATAACTTACAGTTATTCAGTGTTATGGTCATATATGTATCTATATGTTCATACATTTAGTAAATCCAACCCTCTGTGTCTCTACTGTGCATCACAGATCTCAGTGTGGCTGTAAGAGGCTCATTTGAAAAGGTCAGGGAGGGCTCGATGTGTTCAATAATACAGTACATGATGTTACGAGGGGGGGCACATGGCCCCTCCTCCCCTGATGCTAACATGCAGCTATGTTATTTTAGTCACTGGTAGAACAGAGATAGTCCATCTGGGTTAGCTGTAGAGTCACCCTGTACAGTCCCAGTGAGGAGCACCGTGGCTCTCTGCAAGGACAGAACACAACACAAAGCCCAGCAGCCTGACACACAATGCCAAGGAAGGAAAGAGGGGAAGGAAGGACAGGAAAAAGAAAAGAAACCAGAAAGACAAAAGGGAGCAAACAGGAGCAGTGAGACGAAAGGGGAGCAGAGCTGGGAAATTAGAGAAAGAGAAGACATTTGGAGAGAAATTTAATAAGTGACAAAGGAAATGAAAAGAAAGCAGAAAGGGAGAAGAGGGAAAAGGAAGAGGCTAGGGAAGATGAGAAGGAAGAGAGGAAGAAAACAGGAGAGGTGAGGATTGGGTGATGCTGATAGAAGAGATACAAGTCTGGTTTGAGTTTGACATATGACACTATGAATAAAAGGTCAAGTTAAGAGTGGACACAATAGATTTAAGGCATTGAGTGAAAAGTTAATACTGTAACTGTACTCTCACTTAGGAATACTTAGTGACAAAGTTTTTTTATGCATTTATTGATAAACTATGATATGAAATGTTACCACACTCCAATATGATGGTACAATATGATGTGATATTTGACATAATACAATGACTAAGTGCATATCAAGTAATGTGGCCAATTATGATTTTTAGGTATAGCACTTGTTTGTTACTTCAACATTTCCATTTTATGTTTTAAACTCTATACTTATATCCCACAAAACAATATCCTAAATATTTCAACAGATTTTTTTAGGAGTCTAAAACAGGTTTTGCTGCCGCGGTACACTGCTTGATCCCATGCCGGTACTACTGTCTGTTTCTCCAAACGGGAGACAATCTGTCAGCCATTTACTCTAGGTAATACACCTAATGTGGTTAAGTAATTCATACAACCCCACTTCTGAAAATCCAAACTATCACTTTAATGCTGCATTCTCATTGTAACAGCTTTTGTGTCTGTATCCTGTGTCTTAGTCCACATATCCATTGCAGATGTAAGTGGTGTGTTATCTCAGGCTTGTGTCATCCAGCATTTGAAGCAATACCAGCCAAAAATAATGTGCTGGATTTTTTAGATATCCCACAAAATTGTTTCATTTTTAAACTACTTCATCTTGAACAAGGAAGTATTAAGCACGCAACATCACACACCAAGCGGGAGGCCGGGGTGGTGGATGGGTCCAACATCCAGCGATCTGGATGGAACATAACTGGCATACTTAAGTAACGGCACTTCTGTGCTTATTCTAACCCAAATGAGGATATTAACCAAAACCTAACTAAGTAGTTTTGTTGCCCAAACCAGAGTAAGTATTTCACAATCTTTTCCTAAACCTTACCAAGTATGACAATTTTTTCCTAAACCTAACCAAATATTTGACGCTCTATTCCTAAACCTAACTAAGTAGTTTTGCTGTCTAAACCTAACCAAATTTCCTGTGAAAAGGGACGTGTATAAGAATACTGTATGCATGTGATGAGAGGAAGTTGTCACTTGTTGCTGGCTTTGGTAGGAAAATTAAAATGAGGAGAAACTTTTCGTCAGATATCAAACCAAACCTGCAGGTCTTTGCAAAATATGGTTTCACCTATTAATCAGGAAATATTATTATAGTACACTTTCCTGATGCAGGACTTTGGCTTCCACCACTGACCATAGTATGATATGACATGATATGATATGATATCAAATTAGATGTCATGATATGATAAGCAGTATACTATAAAAGAAAATACTAAATAATGTAAGAAATGACTGAATTCTAAATATTGTATTATAATGAATACAGTACATACCATTAAGCAATACAATAAAAATAAAAATAAGCAAATAGCTAACTATTCACTATACATGGTAAAGTTGAAAGTTTAAATCAAATAAAGATGGAGAGAGAAAGGAGGAATAGAGCGGATAAAGAAGGAGAAGACAGAGGGCAGGCTAGGCTACTGCTGCCTGTCACACTGTATCACAGTCACTGGCACTGTGGGTTTGTATGTGTGTATGTGTGTGTGAGAGACCGTACAACATGAAAATGTTACTTGCAGCGTTGTTCTATTTCTCCCAAATCCATGTGTGTGTGTGTGTGTGTGTGTGTGTGTGTGTGTGTGTGTGTGTGTGTGTGTGTGTGTGTGTGTGTGTGTGTGTGTGTGGTTTGGGCTGAGGGCACCAGACGGGCAGGAGGGTAATTTGGTTTGGCACTAATGCCCGGGCCGAGGATCTATGCTCTGGGTGAGAAAAATGTCCCTCGCACACACATACTCACATACTTTTTCTCTAATGTTATCTAAATGGGAGTGGACGGTTCACAGAAGCTCTGCTCCTTCCTGTCCCGTGTGGGCTTTGAAGGCCCTTGATGTATGTGTCCACGTACTGTATGGGTGCTCTTACATATACACATTTTATGTACTTCATCTGCATCAACAGAGACTTTTGTTGTGTTTTTGAGTATGCATGCACACTAAAATGTGTTTTCTGGAGCTGTGTGTTTGTACCATAGACTGTTTATAAGAAGTGGACGTAGTCATCATGCCGTCACCCATTGGTTTGTGGACTGATGTTTTGAAGCTTTGAGTTCGGGGATTTCGCCGTCGCCATCTTGGATTACGGTATTTTTTTTGCAACCAATGAATAGAAGTTACCATATTTGGAATATGGAGGAGTGTCATAGAGACTCCATATACGGCTCTAGTAGTGGTATAACCTGTCAATCACAGTAAGCCAGCCCTAAAGCAAACCCTGCTTTATGGTCTATTTGACTCTAAATGGACCATCCATCCATCCATCCATCCATCTCCTTCCGCTTATCCGGGGCCGGGTCGCGGGGGCAGCAAGCTAAGGAGGGTCCTCCAGACGTCCTTCTCCCCAGCAACACTTTCCAGCTCCTCCTGGGGAACCCCGAGGCGTTCCCAGGCCAGACGAGATATATAATCTCTCCAGCGTGTGCTGGGTCTACCCCGGGGCCTCTTACCAGTTGGACGTGCCTGGAAAACCTCTAAAGGGAGGCGTCCAGGAGGCATCCTGATCAGATGCCCGAGCCACCTCAGCTGGCCCCTTTCGACGCGAAGGAGCAGCGGCTCTACTCCGAGCTCCCTCCGGATGTCTGAGCTCCTCACCCTATCTCTAAGGCTGAGCCCAGCCACCCTACGAAGGAAGCTCATTTCGGCCGCTTGTATTCGCGATCTCATTCTTTCGGTCACTACCCAAAGCTCATGACCATAGGTGAGGGTTGGAACGTAGATGGACTGGTAAATCGAGAGCTTTGCCTTTCGGCTCAGCTCCTTCTTCACCAAAACGGTCCGGTACAATGCCCGCATCACTGCTGACGCTGCACCGAACCGCCTGTCCATCTCCCGCTCCATTTTACCCTCACTCGTGAATAAGATCACGAGATACTTGAACTCCCTCGCTTGGGGCAGTGACTCACTCCCAACCCAGAGGGTGCAATCCACCGTTTTCCGGAAGAGAACCATGGCCTCAGACTTGGAGGTACTGACTCTCATCCCGACCGCTTCACACTCGGCTGTGAACCGCCCCAGTGCGTGTTGAAGGTCACGTTCTGAAGAAGCCAACAGAACCACATCATCTGCAAAAAGCAGGGATGCGATTCTGAGGTCCCCAAACCGGAAACTCTCCTCCCCCGGCTGCGCCTTGAAATCCTGTCCATGAAAATCACAAACAGGATTGGTGACAATGGGCAGCCCTGGCGGAGGCCAACACGCACTGGGAACAAGCTCGACTTTGTGCCGAGTATCCGGACACAGCTCTCACTTTGGTCATACAAGGACCGAATGGCTCGTAGTAACGAACCAGGTACCCCATATTCCCGCAGTACCCCCACAGGACTCCCCGAGGGACACGGTCGAAGGCCTTCTCCAAGTCCACAAAACACATGTAGACTGGATGAGCAAACTCCCATGCACCCTCCAACAGACCTGCAAGGGTAAAGAGTTGGTCCGCTGTTCCACGTCCAGGACGGAATCCGCATTGCTCCTCCTGAATCTGAGGTTCGACAATCGGACGGAGCCTCCTTTCCAGCACCCTGGAGTAAACTTTCCCGGGAGGCTGAGCAGTGTGATACCCCTATAATTGGAGCACACTCTCCGGTCCCCCTTTTGAAAATGGGAACCACCACCCCGGTCTGCCACTCCACAGGCACTGTACCCGACTTCCACGCGACAGTGAAGAGACGTGTCAACCAAGACAGCCCAACAATGTCCAGAGCCTTTAGCATCTCCGGTCGAATCTCATCCACTCCTGGCGCTTTGCCGCTGAAGAGCTTTTTAACTACCTCAACGACCTCCGCCAGGCATATGGACGAGACTTCCCCTGAGTCTTCAGACTCTGCCTCTTCCACAGAGGACGTGTTGGTCGGGTTCAGGAGTTCCTCAAAGTGTTCTTTCCACCGCTCGACAATATCCCCAGTCCGGGTCTGCAGTTCTCCCCCTGCTGAGCACAGCCTGAGAAAAGCCCTGTTTCCCCTTTCTGAGTCGTCTCACGGTTTGCCAGAACTTCCTTGAGGCCATTCGAAAGTCCTTCTCCATGGCCTCGCCAAACTCCTCCCACACCCGGGTTTTGCCTCAGCAACCGCCGCAGCTGCAGCCTTTCTGGCCAACCGGTACCTGCCTGCTGATTCAGGAGACCCTCGGCCAACCAAGCCCGAAAGGCCTCCTTCTTCAGCTTGACGGCCTCCTTCACCGCTGGTGTCCACCAGCGGGTTCTTGGATTGCCGCCACGACAGGCACCGATCGCCTTCCGACCACAACTCCTAGAAGCAGCTTCCACAATGGAGGATTTGAACATGGCCCACTCGGATTCCATGTCCCCAGCCTCCCCGGGATGCACGAGAAATTGTTCCGGAGGTGGGAGTTGAAGACCTTGCGGACAGGATCCTCAGCCAGACGTTCCCAGTTCACCCTCACTCCACGTTTGGGTTTACCGGGTCTGTCCGGCAGCCTCCCCCGCCACCTGATCCAACTCACCACCAGGTGGTGATCAGTTGACAGCTCTGCTCCTCTCTTCACCCGAGTGTCCAAGACATACGGCCGCAGGTCTGATGACACAACTACAAAGTCGATCATAGACCTTTGGCCTAGGGTGTTCTGGTACCAAGTACACTTATGAACCTCCCTATGCTCAAACATGGTGTTTGTTATGGACAGTCCATGACTAGCACAGAAGTCCAACAACAAAGCACCACTCGGGTTCAGATCGGGCAGGCCGTTCCTCCCAATCACACCCCTCCAGGTTTCTCCGTCGTTACCCACGTGAGCGTTGAAGTCTCCCAGAAGAACTATGGAGTCCCCAGTCGGCGCCCTTTCCAGAACACCACCCAAGGACTCCAAGAAGGCCGCGTACTCCGAACTGCCGTTTGGTGCATAGGCACAAACAACAGTCAGAGACTTTCCTCCTGCGATTCCCAGTCGCAGAGAGGCGACCCTCTCGTTCTCCGGGGAGAACTCCAGAACAGCGGCGCTCAGCCGGGGCTTGTGAGTATCCCCACACCCGCCCGGCGCCTCTCACCCTGGGCAACTCCGGAAAAGGAAAAAGTCCAGCCCCTCTCCAGGAGTTTGGTTCCAGAACCGGTGCTATGCGTGGAGGTGAGCCCAACTATATCTAGCTGGTAGCGTTCCACCTCCCGCACCAGCTCCGGTTCCTTCCCCGCCAGAGAGGTGACATTCCACGTCCCTAGAGCTAGTCTGTGATGCCGGGGGTCAGCACGCCCAGGTTTCCGCCCCAGCCTGCCGCCCAGCTCACATTGCACCCGACCCCAATGCCTATCCCTGCGGGTGGTGGGCCCACAGGGTGGCGGCACGATGTAGCTTTTTCGGGCTGGGCCCGGCCGGGCCCCATGTGCCAAGGCCCGGCCACCAGACGCTCGCCGGCGAGCTCCCCTACCAGGTCTGGCTCCAGGAGGGTGCCCCAGTTTCCCTATTCCGGGCGAGGTGCCACAACCTTGTATCGTCCGATTCATTGAGGTTTGGTGAATCGCTCTTAGTCTGACCCCTCCCCCGAGACCACTTTGCCTTGGGAGACCCTACCAGGAGCTATTGCCCCCGACAACACAGCTCTCAGGATCACTGGGGCACACAAACCCCTCCACCACGATAAGGTGGCGATTCATTGGAGGAGATGATAAATGGACCATCATTTACTAAATGAACATCATGCTGTGTTGAAGAAGACTTGAAACTAGAGATTGACACCATAAACTCATGTTTACAATGTTTACTGAGGGAATAAATCAAGAGAGAAGTAGAGTTATTTTCTCCTAGACTTCTATACAATCGTCTTCTTTTTGCAAACAGAGGAGTTGACCCCTGATGGTCAGTAGAGAGAATGCACTAAAAGTACGATATGTCAACAAAGCACAGATAAGCTCGGCTAACAACACACAGAGGGGGAGCAACATTACTCCACTATATCTTCACATAGCAAACAGTTGTTTGCTGCTATATATGTTCAGAATTATAAATACAGCTCCTTTATTTGGGCAGTGACTGTCACAGCAGCTCCTCATCCTCCTCTTCCTCCCTTCCTTCCGCTCACACCAGCAGCAGGGCGATTATAGCCTCGCCACCCTGTTTACACCTTACCCGCCACCAATTACCAGGCTTTGACACCCAAGCTGTCACCCTGGGGGGGGGGCAGATTCACACCCTTGGCCACACTGTCACAGCCTTACCTGTGAAACCACACACACAATTACTTACGTGAAAACTAATTTTGAATATAACAATGTTAAAACAACATTTCTTTCATAGCTGTTATATAAGTACATGCAGCAGGGCAAGAAATCACATGGTATGTCATGACGCAATTATTCAAGAACAATTTAGAAAACCATATGCAATACACTAAAATAGCTTTCTTAATAGAAAAACATATAATGGCAATATTTTTTTTAGAAAGCAGGAATCAGTACTGCATGTAAGTTCAAGGCCATAGAGTTTCATAGAAAGCTGAGGTAAAATATGTATGAACATTTATGCACAGCATCATTTCCAAGTGAAACAGGTATAAATTGAAAAAATGCTGTACTGCTAGACAGTAAAATGTCTTATATATGTAGTTATATGTGTGGCATCACGGTTATCTACTATATGTTATCCTGACTGAACAAACACAGGCCTTTCACCCAAGAAACCTCTGTTCGTGTCCCCGTTTGAAACCAAAAGTAAATGTTGACTTAGCACTTGTTACGCTTGTTACCTAATGTTAGGTAAGAAACTATGCTAAGGGTGGTTGTTATTTATTTACACTAGTTTTATTGATATGTTATAATTTGTACAAAACACAATTTTTGTCGCCTAGACCTAACCAATCGTTTCACTACTTTTACCCCGTGGCATTTTGTTTGTTTCTGCTAGCATGATACCCGGGCTGATATGAAACGTGCTTTTGATTCAGAAACATCAGAAACAACATTCAATGTATACAGTGGTTTGCAGAAATGTATGATGTCAACATTTTAAGTCTGAATTTCATCACTTTTAATCACTATGAATTTTGCTTTAAGAGAAAGTACCGTTTTCAAGTTTCATAATTAAAACTAAAACGTCATTTTAGATAATCTAAAGAAATGCGTGTACACATCTTAAATACGCACAACATATGACAGTACTCATGCATCAATAAATATTGCTGCGGTATAACACATGATTATTAATAGATAAATAAGGTGGGGAAAAGGAAATGCATCTTTGCTGCTTTTTAGAGGTAGGATGTTAGACTACTCTCACTAAAAAGCAGCACTTGATTTTTTGTGCTCCACATTTAAAGCCCACCAGGAAACGGAGGGATGATGCCCTCAAAGCTGGTGCAGGGCTTGAAATGTGAACCATCTGCTCAGGAAGTGTTGAGTTTCACTCAGACGGCAGCTTCACACCAAATTAACAAAAAACGGCAGAGGAGAGCAGGACTGCAACTGATTATTGAGTAATAGCAGTATGTGTTAAAAGGGATTATTTTAGACATACACTAACAGATTTCTAAGAATGTGCTGTAATTTATCAAGACAACATGACAATAGCATGGATAACGTTTCGAGTTTGCAATCAAAGGAAACAGCCTCAAAAGCAAATTAAAACAGCCGCAGATTAGAAAAACAGTGAAATGTTTTATTTCCAAATGTGTAGTAAGGGGCCTGTCTCTTTAGTTTGCCTGTCTTTAACAGCAGCCTGGTGCTCTTTGGAGTGGAGTTTACTTTTCTAACATTGTTCTCTATTGCACCAAACTGCAACTCTCTCACTCTTTCTTTGTGTGTGTGTGTGTGTGTGTGTGTGTGTGTGTGTGTGTGTGTGTGTGTGTGTGTGTGTGTGTGTGTGTGTGTGTGTGTGTGTGTGTGTGTATGGGTGTGAAGAGGTGCTGCACAGCGAGGTGAGTGTGGTCCACTGTGTGAAAGGGTGGGACAGAGGGCTTGGCCTGGAGCACAGCTTTGATTAATGGACACACACAAACACACACCATCATCCCTCCTCTCTCTGTCCCATACTCGGGTCATGTCTTTTTAACCCCAGTAATGTAATGGCACACACACACACACACACACACACACACACACACACACACACACACACACACACACACACACACACACACACACCTGGGCCAGCCTGCATGGAACAGCCAAGCTGTTTTACACAGGGGAGGGGAGCAGTAACTTCACAGCCACATTGATGCCACACTCAAGCATGAGCTAAAACAGGACAATGGTGACTGTGTGTGTGTGTGTGTGTGTGTGTGTGTGTGTGTGTGTGTGTGTGTGTTGTGTGTGAGAGAGAGAGAGAGAGTGTGTGTGTGTGTGTGTGTGTGTGTGTGTGTGTGTGTTAATGAGCTGACCTGTTTGGTCCACCTGCTCTCCCCAGCTGGCCGGGCTGAGTTGGAGTCGGATGCCGTAAATATCTGGAAGAGGGTCCGTGGGGCTTTGCTTCACCTCCCTCGTGCCCCCTCTCTCCTGCGGTCTCCCATCCTTCCCTCCCATCTCACTCCACTTCCCTCCCTCCATCGGTCTCCCCTTGAGCTCATCTCTATCATGTCAACCCCTCTGCTTCTCTCTTATCTCCTCTCTCTCTCCATCCCTCCGTCTGACCTCTTTCTCAGCTCGTCCCCTACAGTTCTGCTGAGGCGTTTCACGTCTCTCACGCTCTTTTTTTTCTCCTCCTCACCTCTCACAGCTTCTTCTCTCCTTTCTGTGGTTCTTTACCGGGTTCTTCCTCTTCTCCTTTACTTCTTCAGCATATTCTTCTGTTGACTCCTCCCCTCAAACACTTATCTGGCACTACAAAAGGCTTGGGAGCATTTGGGGGTGTCTTGAACTTGGAGAAGCCGGGGATCAAACTGCCGATCTACTTAACTGTCCGGAATCACAAAATAAAAACTGTCAAGTAGTGTTTTTTTTCAAAAGTTGAAACAGAATAAACTTTAAGAGAATCGCAAAACTTCCGAGGTTAATAACTTGTGAACTTGCTACTGGTGAAACAATCTGTCGTCTCTTAACTTCAGTTTCCCATGTCGAATTGCTCATCGGACTGTAAGCAATTAGTATAGATATCATTAGATATAATATAAATTGGTGTCAAAATGACCCCAGCTGTTTTCACCATATTAATATACCAAAAATAATGTTAATTTGAAATAACTGAAAACTAAATCAAAGGATGGTAGACAAGCATTTCAGTACTAAGATGGGTTGTACTTGGGAATTACAACCCATCTTAGTAATGAAAAAAAGTACATATTTTTATGTACTTTATCAACCACACTGTTGATTTTTTCCCAATATGCCAAATAACTAAACTTTTACAATTTTTCCAGATTCAATTATCCGCATAACTAGATACATAGTAATGTCTAGAGGAGAAAAAAATTGTTAGAATGAATTCTAGTTATTTCAGGGACCCCAGTAGTTAGTCCTTGTATGTTAAATATTTTGGTAAGATGTAATAGTTCAATTCTAAAGACTTTAAGAAGAGCACCAATCAATTTACCACCTAATTATACTAACCCTGGTCCTAGTTTAAAGCATTTAATTGTAAATAAAAGTAAATATGCTTCTTTGATGTTATATGTTGTGACATTTAAATCAAAGTTTCAGTAAATTCTTTACCAAGCATCAGAGACAGACACCCCAGGCAAAAACATTTTCATGTTTTTCAAGCACTGCAAATTTTGGGCTATTTGGCTTCTTTTAGACTAGGGAAAGGGAAATCGTCAAAAATAAAAATCATTTTTTAACCACACTGTCTCTTTCTTTCTGTAGATTTCTCCTAAATTAGGCAAAGTAAGTATTTACTAATCCGTCATTTGCATTTTAAACATAACATTTGAGAAAAAAGGACACCAGAAAAAACACACAAGTGAATTAAAGCATCTGAAACATGTTCCATAATATGGCATCTCTAATAATGCTTACTATACTTTTTGTTGCCATGTTTCTAACATTCATTTCAGATGAAGCCCAGTTATAATACTAACTGTGATGAAAAGTTATTTTTCAGTAATTATGGACATCTGCTCAGGATTTAATGAAAAATGTAAAAATATTGCAATGACAAATGCTTATACCAGAGTAAGTAGACAATATAACTTTTTTTTGTGATGGGATAATAAGGCTTGTCAGGTAGTCTATCAGGCTGCAATTTGAAGCTGTCATTTAAAGAATACCTTTAGCAGTGACATTTTATCTGTATTAATCATTCAAAATGAAATAACACTTTGAAATGCTGACATTCTTCAGTCATTTTAAAGTTACCAAAAATATGACAGTGAGTAATCTTTGGCATATCGGTGTTTGCTTTTTTTCCCTTGAAACTTTGTTTTATACTTTTTCTTCTAGCTCCAGCTGATTTAAACTTGGTTAAGTTTGAAATCCTTGTTATTTGTTGAAATAGGTTGAGTCACTGTATTCATGGCAATTGAACCTTTCCTAAGCCCCAACCCCAGAAACTATGAAGGGGAAAAAATATTCTGGTGGCCTATGATCATTGAAATACTTTGTTGCGAACAGCTAACCACGACAACAGCTAACGTTGGCGATGTATTTAACTCTGTCAGGATGCGTTTTTTGTGGAATGGTCACAGGCTCTATTTAGGATTTAACATTTTTATTTAATTTCATTATGTTTTTGCGGTTTTCCGTTTATCCATCCGTCCATCTGTACATGGTACCATTTTAATGAACGGGTCATCCCAGGAACGCCGAGAGGGAATTTTTCTTCAAATTTGGCACCAATGGTCACTTGGTCTCAAAGATGAACTGATTAGAATTTGTCAAAGGTCACTCTGACCTCACAAAACACATTTATAGCAATAATTCAAGACTTCATACGTCAATTATGGCAATTTCCAGGAATGACTACGATGAAATGGATGTAAAAAGCATCCGGCAGTATTTCAATTTTATTTTTGGGACAGAAAATGGCCACGGCATATGGATAATTCACACCGGGCCAGGTTTACAGAGTTGAGAGCATAAAATCCATAGTTGTGCACCACATTTTTACAAAACACTGGCAAGAAACAACTTTTAAGGCATAAGCTACATATTTCAGGTAAACATCTGGGCTTTTATTCATTAAATTGAAAAGGTTGTAAAGGTTTTTGTTTGTGGCTTACGCTGCAGTGTTTAATCAACTTCTAACACTTTTTCCCTTGAATGTTTAGTTTTGGAAAGGCTAGTTCAATGCACAACCTTCTACATGTGGAGAAACCCAAAGCTTGACCAGGCCTGAAGCCTCATTAAGTTGGCTAAGCTATGATCGGTGAACAGCTAACTGATTGTACAAAGTAGTTACAAAGAGATTTAGCATTTGGGAAAAAAATAAGGTCCATAACATTCACAGTGGGATACACACATGCATCACGGTCTTCTTGCTTACTGAAGGCCTGCCAGTTATGATGAGATGAGTAAGAACATAAATACAGGTTTGGGCAAAGCTTCAGGAAAGCTGCAGCTAATTAAGCCAAGCCACACATGCTATTGAATTAAAGAGCAAACTTATACCAGGAGGAAATAACAAATCCCAGACTAATACTTAGGGGTCAAACGGAGGACGTACTTGACCAAATGCACATTGATTCCTGGATTCACCCTGTGAATAGATACAAGCAGTTGAATGGTGTTTCACTTCAAAAGCAAGTCCTGTGGTGATGACTTACATGCAGCAGATGTGTCCTTGGGCAAGACACTTAACCCCAAAGTTGCTCCGGTAAGCTGTGCCATCAGTATGTGAATGGATGTGAATGGGTGAATGATGACATGTAGTGTTAAAGCACTTTAAGTGGTCTAGAAAAGGGGTATACAAGTACAAGCACATTTACTGTAGATACGCTTGAACCCGACACACGGACCTCGGCTCTGCTTCTTCTAGTCTCTGTCCTGGTGTCCAAGAAGAAGAGACATGATGTCCGGCTGTAATCCAAGTTCTCACGAAAAGGCACTGGATCAAATTCGACCCATGATAGGTCTGTGAAGACAGGCCCGCTTCACACTACCTGCTGTGTCTCTTGGTGTCACTTACAGTGGAAAAATCCTCTCACACACTCACTACTCATATTTGTGAATAAATGTTTGGCAGTTTGAATAATAAAAAAAATTGCTGGGCATCAGTTAACGTTTAAAATACTTTTTAGAGACGATGGCATGTTACAAACATTTGGCTTATAATTTAGAGGCCCCCCAAAAAATGTAGCTATTGAGGCTTTCAGGGGGTCTGAAGTGTAAATCAAGGGGTTTTGGACCCATGAGCCCCCCCTGTATTTTGCACACTGGATGTATCTCTAGATACAGAGCAAGAGAGAGACAGACAGAGAGAGAGAGAGAGAGAGAGAGAGAGAGAGAGAGAGTCCTGACTTGCTAATGAATTCAGTTTTGACTCAGTAACAACTGACACAGTTTGGAGACTGTGTGGGAGACATGTGTGTGTGTGTGTGTGTGTGTGTGTGTGTGTGTGTGTGTGTGTGTGTGTGTGTGTGTGTGTGTGTGTGTGTGTGTGTGTGTGTGTGTGTGTGTGTGTGTTTGTGTGTGTGTAGATGTTCGTGTCACATAGGAACACTTCCGATGGCTGAATAGAGTATAAGTACACACTTTCATACACACTTTGCAAATAAACAGCATTGTGTGTGTGCGTGTGTCTGCATCAGTGTATGATCACGCACGCTTATGCTCGATGCCATCCACCCACCTCCACTCCACGGTATGTGTGTGTGTGTGTGTGTGTGTGTATGTGCGCTTTTTGTACAGTGCAGCGAGTGCCGGTGTGTGCTCGGTGTGCCTTTATGCAAGGCAGGTGAAAGAGGTAAATTGGGCCGTTCCATCATGCGATGCGGGGAGGCCAGGCTGACACGCTGATCAGGTGTGCATGCATAATGGCCACCAAAAATAAGCTCTGTTTTGAATAATGCCCCCCTCTCTTAAAAAAAAAAAAAAAGAGAAAGAACGAGTAGAAGAAGAAATGCGGCGGTCTGCTCTTGGTCCGGCTGGGATCTCATCCATCTTAACAATGAATGGAAATCAGAGACAGACTGCCACCGACTGGGGCCTCCGTGGAGCCCACTTACATCTCTTTCTCTCTCTTTCTCTCTCTATCATTTCTTTATTCTTTGACCCTCTCCTCTCCCCCATCTCCTTCACTCTTTTCCTCCCTTTTTATTCACTGCTGTTAGTTTTTCTCTCACTGAACTCCCTCTCTCATCTCTCTCCCTCTTACGCAGTGGTGTAGTTGTAAAAAAAACTTGTGGTCAAATGTATGTGGACACCCACATGACCTGGATTGCTATTTAGGCCCTTTCGTCCACCCCAACCCCATGCCCTCAGATTATAGTGTATGTTCCCATTCATTATTTACCAAAACATCAGTTTGATTCTAAACATTTGATTAAACCATAGACAGTAGATACAAAGTGGATGTAGTCATTTTGACGTCACCCATTGGTTTGTGGACTGATGTTTTAAAGCCTCGAGATCTAAGATTTCGCCAACGCTATCTTGGATTACGGCCGTCGTCTTGATTTTTTTTTTTTTGCAACCGATGAACAGAAGTCACCATATTTGGAATGTGGAGGAGTGACGTAGAGATGCCGCATACGGCTCTAATAGCGATGTGAAAACGTAAAAAGGGGAAACGTAATGCTCAAATGTACCAAAAATTGGGAAATGGATGCATTTTAATCAGTTTGAAATGAATTGAAGTCCCAGTTAAGGTTAGAAACACGTTTTACCCAAACTGCTTACCTTTCCCCTGCTTAATTACTCTTTATTCTCCCTTTTCTATATCTAAACAAGCAGTTTTTCTTAATTTCCTTGCTGTCTCCTCTTCCCTAATTCGTCCCTCCTCTGTCTCCTGGGCACAGGAACAAGCTGGCAGTATAAGTGTTATTCATGGCTTGGACAGAGGGTGAGTTTTATAGCAGGTAGATAAAAAGATACCGTCCTTCTGCTGCTGTCCACACGCACTATGTACACTGTCGTTAATATGTGATGTGCTTCTCTGCAGAAAAATAGATGTGCAATTAAGATACTGCAACAGTGTTGCTTTGGCGTGAGGGAAGAGAGTAAAATATAAGTAGTGTACTTAATGTAGTGCAGTGTGTGTGTATGTAGACCTACACAGTATATACTGTGTTTTTCTGATGTCACGCAGCACGTTAAACTTCATGTTAATTGGACTGCGTATTCATAGCGTGTGTTTATTGTAGGTTTAAATTTAGTGTTTCATGGTGGTGTTTCAGAGGGTGTTCTACTCGTACAAGGTGAAAATATATATAATGTAAAAAGTTTTCGTCTGAATCAAATCACTTTAGACATCTTTTTTACCGGCCATACGATTATTACATTAATGAACTGAATGATTTCTACTGAAATATAGGTCTAGAGAAGTAAATTATTTGTTCTGTCCTTAACATAAATAAAAACAAAGAGGGACATTTATATATAATATATAATTAAACGATAGTACAAAGTACACAAACTAAAAATGAAACCGACATAGTAGCTCACGAAAGAAGAAATGTTTCAACTTGGATTTAAAAATTTCTACATTTGATTCACAGATAAGATCTTCTGGCAGTTTGTTCCAGTTGCATGCAGCAATTCAGCTTCAAGGTGGAACTAATTGAAACACTTTTCCTGATGCACAAGTTTTATTTCTGATTATTCTATTAATTTAGTATTTTCAATTTTCGAGCATACGCTTTTCAGTTGAATAGCCTGTTGTGACCTGTTGTCTTCTAGGAAACAGGTTCAGTATTTGCCTTGGGCCCCCTGCAGGAGGACCTGTCTTTGAAACTTGAACTACTTGCAAATTATTAAAGATGGTCAGTGTGCCGTCACATATGTGAACATGAAAGTGACAAGAAATTCAACCTTTTTATTTTACTGGCAGGTTTACATTTGGGTTGCCTTTAAAGCTGAAAAAGAGATTAAGTGAGGATATATGTGTTATTCAAATTATAAAATATAGACATATGGTTAAATTAGGCCTACAATGTTTTATGTGATACTTTTCATGCATAAATTGGTGGCTTTACCGGGGTAAAAAATCATGGCCAGAATGCACCAAATTCCAACATTAAAAAAAAAAATCAATCTCTGCGAGCATGCCCCCTCGATCCCCCTTGGTAACGTCACACCTTCAGTGCTTTTCCCAGCACAACCTAGACAATAGTGACATAAAGTTCAGTGAAACAAAAACTTCTGACGAGCAGACATAGAGACATCATATCTTTAGATTTCCCTTATTTAAAAAAAAAAAACACAACAAACAAAATACATGCTCATATGTGCTATCATCCACTTTGTAATACACGGAAAAATGTCAAATTGTAAAAATATTATCACGAAAATGAATGGAGTTAGATTGAGTTATATTAACACAATTGCTTTGAAAATGAATCGCAAAAAAACTAAACTGTTGTGTTTTACCAAACCGACCCAAACAGAGAGAACACCAACGTGATGTTAAACACTTCGGTAAAACACATATTGATACATAGACCAGGGGCCTGCAGCAACAAATGAGACCCAGCCTGAAGTGATTTCACTGAAACTTATTTGAAGAAAGTTGAGGTCAGCTCTCTGTTTCTAGGAACAAGATGTAATCTAACATTTAAAGTCCAGCTACGGACTCATGGGTTTAGATCTTCAGACACACAAAACTCATTAGTTGTGAGAAATGCCTTCTGTTAAAGTGAAGGGGAACTTTTAACTGGTTATGAAACAGTCTCAGTCTGATACTGATGACTCTATCAGACCTATAAGTAAACCAGACCATGAGCTGTTTCTATAAAGTTATTCTTAAAGCTCGTCATCGGTGCCACCGGGTTGGATTCTGGTGAATCAGATGAAATCATGCAGGTTCACCAGAAGTCCAGCTTGGGCTCCAACAGTGATCGGCCCACGACAGACAGACCCAGATTCACAGAACCAGAACCAGACTGCAGGGGGTTAGACTGTCAGACCATGCTGCATGAAATGAGAGGTTTCCTTCAGGGAATCTGGTGCTCAGAAACACTTCTGCTTTTGTCCACAAGGTCTGCCAAAATCAACTCAAAACTGAAGTTCCTCATAGAACCTTTAAGTAAGGATGCTAGACAAAGGCCATAAAGTACAAAGATAGTTCTGGAGGCTGATGCAAGGGAAGATGGCCTGAGCAGGAATGGTGCTGATGTAGTAGCAAAGCTTACATCATTCAATCTCAGTTATTCCAGAATATATGGATGTGTGTGATTAAAGGTATCATATCAATTTAGAATACTGAGCTCTAAATTCTTACAGGTTTAATAGTGATTTTTTTTTTTAAAGTCACGCAATATGGATAGTAGGGCCTTTGTTCGTTGCTATGGGATAATGTTAAAGAAAGACAGAGAAGGAATAATGAATGACAGAGGAAGAGATGATGAAGCTATCAAGAGAAGCTATGGGGGGCCAGAAAGTAAAAAAAAAAAGATGAAATAAAAGGTTACCAAGGGCAATGGTAACAAGTAGCAAAAAAAAGAAAGAACCAAAGAACGAGGTGAAGAAAAAAAGGAGAGAACGAGGACGGCGGCGTTGAAGCAGGTGAAAGCTGGAGAGAGGCAGGGAAATAAAGGAAAGAACCAAGCAAGTGGCAAGGACAATGGTTGCGAGGGGAGGAGGAGGAGGAGGAGGAGGAGGAGGAGGAGGAGGAGGAGGAGGAGGAAGAGGGATGAGAGATGGAGTGGTAAAGGATGTAGTGTGGATAGAGAGGCGGCGGGGAGGACAGGAGGGAGGAGGAGAAGGAGAAAGGAGGTGGCGGCGGCGGCAGGGCGTGTTTCCATGTGTAAGCGTTTCCTTCAGCCCGGGTGATTGAGCACCTCTGCCCTGAACTCTGGGTAATGAGCGGAGAGAGAAAAAGGGAAAACTTCTGCCCTGGAAACTTCCCAAATTATTTAGAGGCTTTATGGTGGCAAAAAAAAAAAAAAAATTACAATATGCACGATCCACCTTCTCGATACCAGATGAAAAATAATGAAATTCTTTGTGACAGCCCCTCCAACCTCTAGCTGGATAATGATTTTCATACCCCCCCCCCCCCCCCCACCACCACCACCACTCTACCGACGCCCCCTACAACCCGCCACCCTCCACCCCTTCCGTCCTCCATCCTTGCTGGATCGCTCCCTCTCTCCCTGAGCCTGTGGTATCCGGGTACATCTGTTTTGCATGAGATGCATAAAATGACAGGACTTAGACAGCCACTGCATCTAGTGACAAAGATTACTGTCAGCCACCTTCGCCAGTTAATACATCATTGCCACTGGTCCGTTCCCTGCCTCTGTCTCCTAGCGACAGCCTATCCCTTGGCGAGGCCGGCGCCATGTGATGAACAACCCCCCTTACCACCACCACTACCAATCCCCACCCCTCCCCTCCGCTATACACACCTCCCTCCGCTACTCTTCGGCTTACCTTTTACATTACAAAAAAAAAAAAAAAAAAAAAAATGAAGAAGAAGAGGAGCTGCAATTTTCAACTTTACATTTTTATTGTATTACCATAAAATATTGGCGGGAGCACAGCATCGGCATTCATATCTGAGGAATTTGATTCTGGTGGTGATTATGCCGCGTTTAGACTTGTTAATCTGCAGCTGCATGTGAAAGAAGGAGAAAGTGGGGGCAAGAGGTGGGGAAGAGAATAATATTTGCTTTTGGATATTAGTTTCCCCCCCACCTATTAGATACAGGACGTAGAAACTTTTAAGCAAGCTGGGTGGGAGAAGCCGAATAATCTCCTATCATGCAAATGTCTACAGGCTTATCTGGTGGTCCACTGGTTAAAACATGGCTGTTTTGATTTGGTAGGTTCAGTGAAGTCGTTAGATATACTTCTGGTTTCTGTTCTTTTAAAATGGGCTTTGTTTCCTGTACAAGCACACAGAACAATAGAAAAATGGCAAAAGCCGCCTGAGGTGTGTCTTGAAGGGCCTGTGTGTAGGATTTTGGTGGATCTATAAGCAAAAATATTGTTTTCAAAAGTGTAAAATCACCTACGAAATCTCTTTCATTGTGGCTTTATACTGTATAAACTGTATATAAGGTTTAGCCCAGTAGAAATTATAAAAATGTACCTACAAACTACTGATGAACATTTTAGAGTGCACGCTTTCCGTTGTAATCACCACAATGTGCCCTTTTTTTCTTCTTCACCCTAAACTGACTACAGACTAGCAGACAGGGTTTTGTTTGTGGCTCCTTATGTAGGAACAGTATTTCTGTTTTAGTGTCCTTAAAGCTATTACATAGTTGTCACTTTGGTAAGAACATGGTATTACTTAATAATCACCTCCTTATTATCAAACTATTACCCCACCATTTCCATGTTATTACCGAGCTGTAATGTAAAGTGCTACCGAATAGTGTTTTTAGCAGACTATATTTGATAGGTTAGGTTTGGTGACGGATATGTGAACCACAGTTTCATTCAAACATGTGGAGGTGCTTCTTTCATTCGAACATGCAGTGATGTAACTTCCTGTCACTGACCTCCATCGTCTCACTCTTGTTTGAATAGCTGCCAGAACTTTCTCCAATTCTGAGGTTACGTTTCCCGTTTCTTTGTTTGCCCCTCTGTCAGTTAGGGGGGTATGACGAAACCACATTTAAATCAGATTTTGGTCGAGAATTTGAAAATGATTAGTTGGTTGTGTAGTTATCTACTGACCAGTGTTTAAAGGAGTTCCAATGCAAGAGGCAAGTATTGTTGCTATATTCTCACAAACATCTGGGCAAAGTAGAATGAAGCATGTCCCGTAATTGTCTCTCACTTTGTGCATGTTGGCGCCACATGCAAATTTCTATTGTCAAAATTACAAATATAGAAGATTCTGCAGTCTTAGGCGTGCGCTGCGTGAGTCTTCACTAGTTTAATTTTGTCACTTACCTGACTTATTAATAACACCGAACCTGTAATATGAGAACAACACGCACATACAAACAGCGCTCCCCGCTGTGTGATGCTTACAAAGTGATGGAACATGAGACTTGCCTTTTATTCCACTCCGTCATTGTTGTTATTCCTTTGTCTTACATTCCTCTGTTCTCATTCGCTTTGGATTTAGTTGTTTTTTTATTGACAACACGCTGCTTTTCTCTTGTCATTATCTCTACCTTTTTCCTTCTCTCATCCCTCTCTCTTTCATCCCCCCATCCTCCCCTCCGCTGACATTGTAATGTTACTGCACACGACTTTATCTCGCCTGAAAAGGTGAAGCCATGAATGATCTCTCCAATTTAAAAGCACTCAACCCTCACGCCGCCTGAAATGAATATTTTGCATATATTCATGCAACAATGATTCAATTTGAGGATATTATTTGCAAACAGTGGCTGAATTCTCCGCAGCATTAATAACGGAGCGGCGGGGCCGATATCGCCGGGGATGAAAAATGTATTTATTCTGACGTGTTTAGAATGAACCGGCGCGATTAATTAAAAAGTAAACAATAAAGAGAAGAGTCAGATGAAAAAAAGAGGGAGATGGGACGAGTCAGTGAAAAGGTTCATTGACATTCTTTTTTCTCTGTTGCTTATTGAGTCATTTGGAGGTTGTTTGACTGATGAACATGACTTGGTTACGCTAACGTTGTTTTTTTCTTGTCCAAAGGGTAAAAAGCTGTTGGAATGCTTAATCATGTATTTACTACATTCCTACATGAGCTTGCAAACATTTCTTGCACTATTTTTTATCTGTGACAGGTGGCGAGAAAGTGGACAAACAAGTGCAATTTCCCCTGTAAGAGGCAAAAGCATTAAACAATATACAATCTGCAACAATATATGAATAATAGCCTTTACAAACCTACTGTGGTGAAACCGTGCTCGAGATGTCTTTAAACAAACTCTCTGCAGTCTTTGACAGGAGAAGTTTACAACACAGCGAAATTGGTCTCTGAGCTAAATCACGTGTTTTACCCAGTGACTTGTTCAGCAGCAGTGGAGGGAGATCGGAATAATGCCGTGTCCACAAGAGAGCATTTTTTGTTAAAACTAACATCCGTTTAATGCCTTCTCATGGTAAGCCCCCTTCAGTTTGGAAATACAGTGAAACAAGGGCAGTATGCCCTCTGAACGACGTCTAAAATGCAAGATTTTGTGCTTTTTAAAGATCTTGAAGATCTGACTGATGAAAATCTTTACGATCGTTTCTTTTAAGTAACAGTAAGTGTATGTGTGTAGTGGCAGAATGACGTCACAGAGGGCTCTTCTATAAAAACACATGACCTGGCCCTTTGTGCAATTCAAATGTCAAGCCTTTAGACTAAATCAGAGTGCAAAAGTCACGGCATTAAAATAAAGAAGTTATTGGAAAAAATATGGCCATGAGCAAAAGTCACAGTGGTAGATGAAACATGCATATTCCCATTAATCATATACAGGCTAAAAGCAGGCTGACCACCAAGTCTGTCAGCAAACACATGCAAACCAGCAGGAAGTCATTCCTGTGTTCCCCTGGCCTCACGCTCCCAAGGTCCCATGTCTAAAGGGTTCTATGTTCCCCAGATTTATATGGCACAAAATGGGAAAATCACTAAGGGTCCCGTGTTCGAATGGTTCTATGTTCCACCTACCCATTCTCATTCCCTAATCGTCTCATGCGGACGCTTGGCCCGGACCCCTTGCCACCACTTCTTCACACACTGGGTAGCCTTTGGAGTCAATTAGGATAAGGCAACAAAACAACTTGGTTAGGTTTAGAAAAAGTTAGTGGTTTGGGTTTAAATAAGTACGTTTTGAACAACCATATTTGGTAACCACCGTCTACGCTTAACGTGACATGGGCTATTGTGATGATCTTGTCAAAGGGAACATATTATGGAGTTGAACATAGGGCCCTGGAAGAATGAGTCCCTGAAAACCCCAAAAACTTTTTGAAAAGTTTACATATTGTGTGTTAACAAAATATTGTAGTGGGGACCCTGAACATCTAACTTGGAAACGTCGATGCCCTCCCCACAGCATCAAACATGCATGAACTAGCCAGTAGAACCTTCTTCCTGGTTGAGTGTAGCTGTAATGCTGATAATTGCTGCACCTAGTAAATTTCTATTTTCTATTTATTTTAGTTTTTTCCTGTTCCTGGTCCAACTGCTCTTCCCAACCTCTGAGGCTTCTCTTTGTGCGAGAGGTTCAATATTAAAAAACAAACTAAACTTCTAAAGGCTATAACAATACATACATACTGGTACATGAAATTTAACCTCTGCATTTAATCCACCCTAAGCATCTTCTAGCAATGGGCTGCTGTGAAACGCCCCAGGAGCAACTTGGGGTTTCAGTGTCTGGCTCAAGGACACTTGAGGACATGTGGGCAGTATAGGCTGGGATCAAACTGCCGACTTTGTGGTTAAAGTATATTACATATCATTCACCCATTCTGATGACAGGCCTTTCCACTGACTGTAACTAACATTCATGCAATTCACATGTCTGTGCATTAAGAACACAGCTTGGGTTAGGATGTGGTTAGCCTAGCTTAACCTATGTAAGAAAAGGGAAACAGCTAGCCTGGCACCATCCAAAGATGGCCTGGCACCATCCATATATCAAAACCTCTAATGCTAAGTAATTTACATGCAGAGGCCATTTGTTAATTCTGAACACCCGGTTCCGTCAGTCAGATAAAGAATCAAAGAGTAAGGCAGATGAGACTAACTTATTCGACAAAGCAGCCCATCTGCCTACTGATTTTAAGCCAAGTTTGTTAAAACTTTTTGTGTTGATATTTTAGTGGTAGTTATTTGTGTTGACACTATTTCTTGCCAATTTACAAGATATCCATCCATTACAGTTCAACAGCAAACTCTATAGTACAACACTGTACAGCATAAAACAACACAGTAGGATACGTTACAATAAAATACATAAATACATTACAAAAATAGCAGAACTGTGTGATAGCAAGTTCCAGGAAGCTGTACACTATACATTTCATGTATGAAATACACACATTCTTGCTACTTTAATGAAACACCCTTATGTTCTCTGTGTGGATATTAATGTGGAGGAAGTTTTCACATGGTTAGTGGGATCATTTTAAGAGGATCAGTTAAATTGGTTAATTATTTCGTCATAACATTTTCCCTGTGGAAATATGTAATCCTACTTCTGCTCTACTAAAAGCAGGATATACAGTATGTATAGTAGGCGGTGTGCCACTGGTTGTGTGTGTGTGTGTGTGTGTGTGTGTGTGTGTGTGTGTGTGTGTGTGTGTGTGTGTGTGTGTGTGTGGGCTTTACAGAAGTTCTCTCAGTGTGAATCAGTTTCCTGTGTCATTAGTCTAGATCCACTCTAATGATGGTCCCTCTGGAGCGCCACTTCACACGCACACACACACTCACGCACACACACATACACACACACACACACACACACACACAGCAGCTGAAATCCAGCCTGCGTCGAGTGTTGCAGATAGGAGAGAGGCTGTGGCCGCGTATGCGAGCATGCGTGCATGTAAATTCCATCATTTATGGCATTATCTGGAGGAGGTATTGTCTCTCCAACGTAATGTATGACTGCCAGGGAAACATGAAAGGGACGGAGAGAAAGGGAGAGGGGCTCATATGCATGCAGAGCTCCGATACGCCATAACATATAATGACAGTTCCCGCATGTGGAAGAAGAAACGGCGAGGCAAATGAGAAAGAGAATTAGAGAGAAGGAGGAAGAGAGAGACATGAGAGAGAAAGGGGGGAAATTGGAGAGGCATGGAGAGAAAATGAGGAAGACTGGAAAAAGAGAAAAATAGGGCTTAACTGATGTGGGATTTTTCAAGATGAATACAGATTTTCTTTTTGATTAAAGATCACTGGTGTTTTTCACCTTATTTGACCAATTTCATACTTTTTAATTGTGTAAAAATCTGTACTGACGACATTGATTGGAGAAGATCTGTTTTTTTTAAATCAAGCACTCACTGTATGCCATCCGGTTGAAATATCAGTCTGTTCTGAAAAAACATTGCGAAATAAAAGGAATTAAGAAAATAGTGTGTGAGAGAAGGAGGTGAATTTGTTCCGAGAGGTGTGTAAAGCTGGGGAGGGTGTATATTATAGAAGCATTAAAAAAAGAAAAAAAAATGAAAAATGTGTGTGTGAGCACAGACATGTATTTTACTGTAAGTGGTGTGCGCTATGTCTGTGTATTCTGTGCCTGAATAAAGAGAAAGACATTGTCTGGCTTTTGAAAAATAGCCAGGTGGGTGAATATGACTAGCTCAGCCTTTTGGAAGATCCTGGAGAGAGAGAGAGAGAGAGAGAGAGAGAGAGAGAGAGAGAGAGAGAGAGAGAGAGAGAGAGAGAGAGAGAGAGAGAGAGAGAGAGAGAGAGAGCATTACAAGGGACTGTCCTGTATCCAGGTTCAGTCACACATAAACAGACACTTTCAAAGGCAAAAGGTCATCTTACACTATATATTACACAACAGCTCAACATTTTGAGGAATTCGGTCCACATTAGCACGGATAGAAGTGACGCTAGAGTTGACAGCATGTATAAGCACGCAAATCTCATAAGAATTGTATGTAAAAATCTTTGAATGTATTTCAGGGGGCCTGTTAGTAAGTAACTGTAGACCAGTGACCAGCAGTGTGCACAGATCATGGTGTGCTAACACCATAATGGAGTTTGTTTAGCCTACTCTGTGTAAACCTGCTGCGCTGAAAATTCTAGAGCTCCAGTAACCAGAATTACATTGCACATTGATTTAGTAATTTATCAACTGAATGTACTTAAATATCTATGAAAATTTTACACATTTATACTTGCTAACACCTGTTAAAACTTTAAATTGCACACCGTAACATGAGAGAGTTAATGTATTGTTACTGTTCGAAAAAAAGCTAACAATTTGTCTGACTCAAGTACAGAAATACTTTTAAAATTCTGCAACAAGGAGTCAATATAGACAAATCCTAACATTGTCCTGTCTGCCTATTTGACCTTTTTATCAGAATAACTGTTGGCATGGTTGCATACCTGGGATCTGCAACACATGTAAGTGGTAATTATAATGATGACTCCATTCCAATCAAGCGTCCCAGTTATCCTTACCATTGAGTCAGCATGCTTAACAGTAGAGCCCTGGAGTGGAAGCAGCTATCATTAATTAAAGATATAAATTACACCTGTGCAGCTCCTGCTGTGACATGCCACAATATTAAAGTGTATGAGAGTTAACTTGAGGTGTTGAGGTTCAGAGTTACAGCTAATGAAATACATTTTTTTACTCAAAAAAAACTAATACATGTCATATATACAGTGTATAATGTCTATTATAGTGTTTCTGGTGAACTTGCATGAAATAGTCTGATTGCACTCAGAAATTTGACACGCTGGCACAGATAATAACTATTAAGAAAAACTATAAAGAAATAACCAATCTTCTCGCCGATGGTCTCGTTTACTTATGTAGGTCAGAAAAAGGCATCAGTATTAAATGGATAGTCTTTTATTAATAGTTAAGAATTCCTTAAAGTAACTTAAAATAAAAAAAAACAAGTCAGTAATAAGTTGACAAAAACAAGTTTTAGTCATTCTTGAAAAGTTGTCATTTTGGAGAAACATTATAGCAGCTACACATCAAATATTTGAATACATGTATATGACAATATTGGAACCACCATTCTAATGTTAACATCAAAACAGATAACTGAGCCCACCAAATTTAAGACAAAATGTATTCATTCATTCATTCGTAGAAAAACTGTAGGAGAAGCCTTAAATGTGGTTTGGACAGTCTGACCTCTATCAAATGTATGAACGTTACACTCTTTCTAGGTATATCTAAAGACAAGACAGAAACAGAGAAACTATGAGCGTGGTGAATGGCAACTGTAAAATACCACTTTGTAGAAATACATTTTGGTCAATCATCTTTCACCAAAAAAGGAAAACACAAAACCAACTGATATCAAATTAACTCTAGATATAAAGTCCTTTAAAACAAAGGCTAAGCGCTGGTTAAAAGCAAACCACAGCTGTATCCATTTTTAGCAAATTGTCCAGTAACTCACCAAGTGTAAGGGTATATATGTATTGTATTGTGGTATGTATGTGTGTTGTGTGCTATATTTTCCTTGTGTTTCTATATTTGTAGTGTATTGTGTTTTTATGATCCTGAACGCTGTATGTTCAGTATCATAAAACTAAGGACAAGAATCTGTGTAAATTCAGATATGCAGCAGTTCAGCGACGCAGGCAGTTAGGCTCAATTATTATTGACTAACACCAGCTTGAGTGGGAAGTCTTTGATACAGGCTGGATCCATATCTGGATACTGCAATTTTAAAGAACTCCTACAACACTAACTCCCATTCTGATTGTTGGCACACTTAACACCAGTGCAGGGCTCCGGGGTCCTGCTCCCTCAACGGAGCACCTGGGGGGGGGGACCTACCTGTTTGCCGGCGTTTTCCGCGGTGTACAGCGTGGCGCACAGTTTCGGACTGTCATTCATACTTACACTGTAAATATGGGAAGCAGTGTAGTGGAAGGGATCTGAAATTTACTCCGCCTCGTGCCTCGGTGACGAAATTAATAAACGGAGGCACGGGAGCGGAACAAGTTTTGACAATGCAAGTCTCTCTCTCCTTCCCTCTCTCTCATCACATCCCTTTCTTCTCAGCCCTGCTGTCCTATTTTCTCCTCCTCCTCTCTCTCTCGACTGTGGCCTAATAAGGCTCAATTACACGGAGGTTCTTTCATTCATTATAGGCGCGGGCCCCGGCTTCTCTTTGTGGATTCCTTAATAAAGACTAACGCGGAGAAATAGCCGGGGCCTGGGCTTACTTATGAACCCGTTAATAACCGGGCGCGGCTACCGTGATGAAAAAACAGCTTCAACAGCAGCCTGTCTGGCCGCCATGCAAACACAAACACCTGATGGATATGCTCGAGAAAAAAAAGATGGGAGGCTAGGTATTCTTTGAGACAATGCTTCGGCAAATGACCAAAAAAATGCCCTATAAACCCTATACGTCTTTGTCTGTTTCAATCACAGGGAGATGCCACTCAAGGTGAGCATTAGAGGATGCCATCAATTTCCTTCAACCCGCTTCATATCACTCCCTGTAGGTGAGTGTGCGATGGATTGTTTATTGTTTGGCCTATTAAAATCGCCGTCTGGCACGTTAACGGCAAAGGTGGGAGCGTACCAGGATGGGTCCAAAGGTGGTGGATGTGTGTTTGTGTATGCATTGTGCTTGGATATCGGAAAAGAAATAGGCCCATTCTCACAATTTATGTCCCTCCCGCTCGCTTCCTCTCCCATGATAGAGCTCCATATCTAATGAAAATCACACCGTCTACCACAAAAAGACTTTCAGCTCTCTTCTGTCCATAACATTATCGGGCAGATACACCCACCCTCCCCACCCTACCTCCCCAACACTGCTCAATCTGCCCTCCCGGAGCCCGCATGCTTTCACTTGGAATCAGACAGACAGGCTCTTTATGGCGGTCTTTACGACTCCAACTGAAATAACTGTATTCCCCGGCGGGAGATGGAGTGGCGGCGGGGAAATGTAACTGTATACGTTTACTACTGCGGGAGAAGGAGGGAGGGCGCACGTTAGGGGGAGAGATGTCCCAATACTGGTCAATCAGAAGAGCTGTGTTCATGCACAAACACCCCCCCACACCTATCCCTCACATCCTCTCTCTCTCGCTCTCTCTCATAAAGCTTTCTCGTTTTGGCACGTTTCATCTGTCCATCTCCTTCTCTCTCGCTCTCCATGTCTTTGTCCATCCTCTCTCTCTCTCTCTCTCTCTCTCTCTCTCTCGGGTCTAAACCAGTGGCGGCCGCGGCAGAGATTGCCGTCCGAGGTTGTCTTGTGAGATGAAAGATGGCACGGCCGTGGTGCTCGGGGACGATCGCACCCCTCCGTGACACACACACACACACACACACACACACACACACACACACACACATACAGTCTCTCTCTCTTTCTCACACCCACGTACGTCCTGCTCTTTCATTCGCCGCCGAAATGGTCCCTGCCTGGGCTAATTTACATAATACACTTCTGACACCTTTACTTTATTCATCAATCACACCCAGGCAGCTTCTCCAGGTCCGGGCTTTTGTCTGAGCATGTCGGTGGCTGTGTAAGGCTAGGCACAAAAGATTAATTTCACAGCTTTTTTTTTTTCCCTCCCTTCTTCTACTTCTTTTTCTTCCTCTTCTTTCTGCTCCATCCCTGTTCTTTTCTTTCCTTCCCACCCTTCATCCTTGTCCTCCTCTTCCTTTCTCGTTCATCCCTCTCTCTCATTTCGCAGACACAAAGCCCTTGCAGAATGACAGCAGCCAGATAATGAAAACAACAATGCAAGTATCCCCCCCCCTTTAACTCAGGCAGGTCGTATTCCGAGGTTCTCTCGACAGTGTATTATTCCCCTCTTCCTCACTGTCTCTCTATCTTGTTCATCCTCTTCCTCCGCCATCTGCTTGCAGTTCTATTTTTTTTCTTTTTCCCCTTTCATCTTCGTCATCCCTCCGCACTGTACCTGGGACGTTTCTCCCTGTCGGTCCTCATCCTGCTCTCCTCCACCTGTCCAACACAAGAAACTTCTTCTTTTCTCCCCCCCCCATCTTTTATGGTTGCTTTTTAAATTTAAAACCTGATTCCTGCATGCTGGTGGCGGGAGTTTTAAGTTTTAAGTAACTAAAAAAAAAGAAAATAATAAACCATCTTGTGTGATTAAAACAATGAACACGGCGCGTTGTTTATTAGTACCCTCCGTCGTTATCGACTGCAGGTGTGCCTCACATTTCAATTACCTGAAATAAATGAAATAGGGCTTGGAAACCTCACGCTCGTTCATCGATGGAGATGAGAGGGCAACCGTCGCTCAGATATCAATTTTTGAACAGATGGGTTGCCATGAGGGGCCATATCTCCCTTTCAATTAAAAAATCCCAAACAGTCATTGTCTTTGCTGTCGTGCAAAAAAACACACAGATGGGTTTTGTTTGCGTCCATGTATGTCTGAGCCTTTTTTGTTTATTTATTTGTTTCCAGTCAAGTTTTTCATTGGCTACCAGTGGACTACTGCAGTTGTACTTTGTGGCTCCCAGCTTGGAACCGGCTGCGAGGAGAGCATTGTTGGGCTCTGACGCAGTGAAACCGAGTCGGGTTGGTCCAGGTAAGGGATTAAAGCTTCAGCTTCTGCAGACGCTGCGACCCTGAGGTCAAAGGGAAAAACCAGCACGGAGACCGCACACCTGGGTGTGAGTGCTCCCTCGATCCCCCCTAAGTATTTGCCCTTGCCCTGTGCTCCCTCACCCCCCTCCCCATACACACACACACACACACACAAAAACTACTCACACTGTGTGGCATCTGAACCCAGCCAACGGGATAATTGGCCCCAGAGGCCAGTTTAGCAGGATGGGAAAACAGCATCTCAGCGAGTCTTCTGCACTAAATAGCAGAGGAACTGTGCTGGCATCAGTGTTGCATTGTTGACCCCTTACTTACTTCCCCTACTGTTTGTCTGTGTGAGTCCAAACACACATTTTATTGTTCTTATCATTTTAAAAGAGAGCAAAGATGGAGACAATAATAAACAGACTCCCTTTGGAAGCCACATCTACAACGAAGATTTGGAACGCTTTCACAACCAGATTTCCTTTTGAAGCAATACTCTGTCCTGACCTTTGTTTCATAAGTTTATCACGCTGACCAAATAATATCTTGTCAGTCTGCAGACATTGTGCGAAGAGTCGGCAGAAGCTGGACTAGAAGATTTGGCTTCATATGAGATGTAGTTTAGGGTTCGAGTATAGGGGTATTCAGCATGGGTTTGTAACATTAACTGTATATAAGAAGTGGACATAGTCATCGCAAGGCGGAGGCAGATTGCCCAGAAATCAATCAAAGCTAGAAAGTAATGTGATCTGAAACAAAGATGAGGTGAGTAACAAAATAAAAGAGGAAACACTAAACATGAACTATTTGAATAAGTTAAACCATGACACACATAACATCAGTGCCAGGGCAGATTGTAAAAGTTACATTCAGCATTCGTTATTTTCTTGAGCTTTCAACCACATGTGCTGAGGAAGATTCGGCTGTAAGCAGATTGTTTAAATATAGTCTAAAACTGATTCCAAGTGCAACATGCCCTCGAAAAATGTGATTCTATATTTGAAAATTACCACAAACTATATCAATACAGTAGCTATGCTTTTGAAAAACATATTGTGTGTGTGTTATTTTTTTGTTTTGTTTTTATTGTCCTTTGTGTTGTTTTGTAATTTTGTGATCTTTTGTTTGACCTACAGGACAAAAGTGTGCTAATGGACATGAATGAACCACTGAAATGATCTTCAGACTTACCACCTTTCCGAGCAGGTGTTTCAGAAGTCCGGGTTAACACCCATCACCACCGTACACACTCATCCTTTCCCCATCGCTCGTTCCCTCCCCTCCGTTTCCACCCCCAGAAGAAAATTAACACTCGCCTCCCACCCCAGGTGGCGAGGGGAGGGGCAGCAGGAGCGGAGAGGTGGAAAGGGTGGAGGAGTGTCGAGAGCCTGATTTATCTGGGCCTGTCAGGCCCTGTGAGGCCTCGTTGGCTGTTTACGCGAGTGTGTGTGTGTGTGTGTGTGTGTGTGTGTGTGTGTGTGTGTGTGTGTGTGTGTGTTGGGGAGAGGAAGAGGAGGAGGAGGAGGGTGTTTACAATGGGTGCAGGGAGAGAAGTGTCTCTCCCACCTTGGCCCCTGGGTTGGCACAGCGGAAGCCCCTCTGTCTCATTAGGACGCGTGTGTGTCTGTGTGTGTGTGTGTGTGTGTGTGTGTGTGTGTGTGTGGGGGGGTGCAACAGTGTGACAGTTCAAAGTGACATTCACACTCCCTTCTTTTTCCTGTCCTCCCTCTCCTGTCCTCCCTCTCACACACACACACACACACACACACACACACACACACACACACACACACACACACACACACACACACACAAACACAAACACTCAAACACACACACACATGAAAAGAGGGGAAAGGTGTCAATGTGTGACATTAGTCCTGATGCCTTTATGATACCTCGTCCACCAGAATATCTAACCAGCACACACGCAGTTGATGTTTGCACTACTTTCCCTTGCTAAGCGGGAGATCCTAGCATTTCATATCCACAACGTGGTAAATAATCTGTACCTTTAGCACAGTTTTAGCCTTTTTTAGAATCTAAACGAGTGAATCCTTCAGGGATAATATATGGCCCTCTTACGACGTACCAATTACCCACTGCTTCTAAAAATTCAATTTTTAACCTTGCAAAATTAGGCCAAACCCTCGCTGGATGTAGCAAAGTGGCTATCTATATCCATACGAACATGTGCAACTTTTTTTCTCTGTACTTGCGACCAACCCCTTGCCCAACTTAATTTTCATCTCCATTTGCAGCTTTCACTAGCTCCTCTCTGAGAGAAGGATTAATATCAGGAATGTGGGTGACTATGTTCGTAACAATGACAGAGAGTAATGAGGCGACGTGGAAGGTGGACGGAGGTAGTGCTTAACATGAGGGATAGTAAGTGTACATTTTTTGCCCATTAGGGCATTTACGACTGTTACATGCTTCAACTATTTTCAAAATGTAGTCAGTTAGTATACATCCCACAATTAATTGATTAATTGAAATCAAAGCAGAGTCCTCGATTTTCTCTGAGAGGCCGTTTACAAAAGAGACGCGATCTGATTGGACTAAATCCCCAGTGTCTGAGCATGAACAAACTGTTTGACTGCAGTAACAACGCAATGCATTGCCACTGCTTTATCAGTGCACCATGCTAAAAAACACAATTAAACAGTTTACAGTCTACAACGATTCACAGTGTTGACTCGTTAACTATTCTGTGAAACCCTTCTGCCGTGCACATTAGTACCGTATGTATGAGTATGTCTTTGCTTTCAACGACCGGTACAATTCCTCCACACAAACTGTCCAGACACCACAAGATTCACAACTGTATTGCTAAAAAAACTTTGATATTGATTGATTCTGCAATGTCAGAATCAATCAATATCAAAGTTTTTTTTGTTAGTTTTGATATTATCTGCACATGGCTACAGGGTTCTGGGCTGAGATACTACCAGACAATAAAGCAGAAAGAGCACCGTCAGTGGTCGTCCAGTTCCCAGACCACACCCATGGGTTGCTCCAGTGCAACCTAAGGACCAATCAACACCTTCTCTTCCCACTGTGTCGAACATCGCAGCTTGGTTCGCTCTATGAAACCCCCTTGTACCCATAGGGGACACGCCCTAGTAACAATAAAGTTTAGGCAACAGAACCAGTAAGTCGGGTTCAGGAAAAGATCATGGTTGAGGTTTACTCCACTGAGTAATGCTTCACATGACTAAGAACCGAGGTGAGTAACAACTGATGTGACAAAACATCAGTTCATGTTGTTTTGGCCCGTCTTTGGGCCACTGACCATGCTGTCTGTATTTGACGGGTTGTGAGTGAGAATGTGTTCTGTGGACGCATTTTGAGTCCTGCACCACAGAACACCTGTGATCTCCTCCCAACCACAGGATAAACACAATACCTATGGAGGCTTCCTGCACCCAGACCATACCAAGCCCACACCTGAGTATGTCATCTTTCTCCCCCTGGTGACACCCCTACCACCCCCCATGCATGCTCACTGCCTGAGCCTACCAGAGTCTTTGTCCAATGTGTTCATTGGTCAGATACCAGGTTTGCCCCAGAAAACCTCTGAATTTGTATCATAAAGCTACCCAGGTAGGAGATGTATTAGACAGTGGATACTGTGCCAACTTTATTTATATATATTTGCACAATGCACTTAGAGGGTGTCCTATCAATATTAGATCTTAATTCTGTTTTCTATCTTAAAAGTTGAGGTTCAAGCTTTATTCTTGTCCCTGGACACATAAATCTGCAGATGAAGAGCTTGTGATGAATGGACTTTGTAGTGTGATTGTTTTTTCAAGGGCTGGTTCTCCGAGGTTTAAGAATGAACTTTGAACCTCACCTGGGAATGTAATTTATTTTAACACCTTGTCATAATAGCTTTTGGGCTGCAAAAGAATAATGACGTTTTTGTTGCATCAGCGTATTTGAAATCAATCAAGGCCATGGCGATACCAGTTGGATCACTTTCCAAACCCTCCTTTATCACACTGGCATTGTGCAGCGGTGCTTCATTCAACTGAGGCTTCATTGTCAGCGGTGCAGCTATTAACCCGACACCTCCGGTTTGGGCCGCGCAAGTATTTCCTCACATTAGCATACACAATTTATTTCACTAAACCCATTAAAACTAATAAGCACACAATTACCAAGCACACGGCAGAGGAAATATGCATATCAAAAAAGAAGCCAGAGCTGTCATATTGTCCTGAGCGTGTGCCAAGCTCTTCACGCTGACCATGTGGTCCAGGATTATTATAAGTAGTGTTCTCTGAAGGAGTACTTTTACTGTTACGGCTGCTTACTAATTGGACAAACATAATTATTGAGTTCTCGAGGAAATGGGCGTTATTTTAATTCAACATCCCTTTCTTTTGAATAATTTGTGCAGGTCCATTCTATTAAAGGTAAAAGTTGTGGCATATGGTTGCCACAGAAGACAATGAGGCTGGAAAAAAAGAAACAAGAAAGCTGTGTGAATGTCTTTTTTTAACTGACAGGGAGCAACAATGAAGAAGATGATGGATAGCAATGGCATAAATTAGCGGGACGTGTCTCTTTTCTCTTCTGATTTCTTCTTCCAGGTGCCCTCTCCCTCTCTCCTCCCCTCTGTCACTTGCAATCTCGCTCTCCCTCCCTCCCTCCTCCCTAAGCCCGGGCTCCCACTCCTGATCTATCTTTCTCTTTTTTAAAGATGGGCAGAGTGTCACATGGAAGAGAGTAGTGGGAGGGGGGGGGAGGAGGAGGCGGGGTACGCGCTATGCAAAGCAGGGGCCTCGGTAGCCAGAGTCAGGCGGGCTGAGATGAGGTGTCAGCATTGCAACGGGCGCACTGATGTATGAATGCGGCGAAAAAATCAAACGCGTCACTCGACAGGCGGGGGTGGTGGGGGGTGTAAAGGTGAAAACAGCCGCACCGAGCGTGAGCAGCTGTACATCGGCGTCAAGGTGCTACCATCCCTCCCTCCCCTCCCGCCATCACTCTTCCGTTCCTACCTTTTATTGTGGCGTTCCACTTTATTTATTTATTTGCCTGTTTTTCCTTCATCTCTAACTCCCCCCCGTTTGCGGAAGAGGCCACAGCCCTAACAAGGTAGAGCGGTCACGAAGAGAGAGCGTCAGAAATAAAGAGACGGAGAGGAACACGGCTACTCTGAAGAATATTAGCATGTCCCCTAAGGAATACCAACTAAATTCATACCGAATGAACCCAACCCCTCCTCCTCTGCAATCCCCCCCCCCCCCTTCCTCCTCTTCCTCCTCCTCCTTCTCGGTTTTCTCTCTTGCAGACCTCTCCCAAGGTGTCACGGTGTCTTATTCATTAATATGTGTAAATCCTTGTTTTTCGTCAACACGGCGGACGGCCGGGGCGACACCACGAGCGACGCCGGTGGGCCGCCGTCGCTCGCCTGACTCTCCGACTCCGGTTCATCGGCTGAGGCTCGTCACACGGTGACGAGTGAGAAGGAGCTAGGAGGAGAAGGAAAAAAAAGGGGAAGGTGAAACAGAGGTGGGAAGAGGTAGAGAAAAAGATTCACAATCTGCAAGCTTTCGACAGTGAGTTGAAATGTGGCAGGACCAATCTGGACTCAGATGTTTTTTGTTTTTTTTATTACAAGTTACAAGGACAAGGTACAAGATCACAAAGTTATTTTACACAGGACACAGGGTTTGCGCAACAAATGCAGTTCATAGTCCCATTTTGTTAAATAAGAAAAACACACACATGCAAAAAAACTATGTTTCTATTATTACTATTATACTTCTGTATCTTTTGCCAAACAGCAGCAGGGTGAACAGGCTGGGACTACAAAGGGTATTGTCTTTTAATAGCAGACGGTAAACCTCTGGTTCTGCAGAGTGAAGCCAGGGCAGCCCATGCCTGTTTGTAATGGTTCCAGTCAGGATGCTTTCTCTTGCTCCTCTGTAAAAGTTAACAACACATTTATGTGCGATGACCATGTAAGGGTGTCTGTGATGTTAATTTCCTGGAACTTGGAATCCCCGTGAAGCATGCACGTCTGAACATTGCCAAAGACTGGGTGTCTGGGAGTCTGTACATGCAAAATGTTAAGTAGGTTACTTTTTTCATCCTTAGTGCTAAAGATATAAACTGTAATGTTAACGCGCCGTAACATATAAATATGTCATATTTTGCCCCGAATTGAAAGTACTAAAGCATTTAAAAGCATATCAAGTTGTTTTGTTCCTAAGTGCACTCCTGGAGGTATTTAAGATGAGTCATGCCTTTTAAGAGCGCATAAGTGGAAACAGTCACAGCCACATTTGAAACCACTTAGTTGGAACAACAGAAAAAGAATGCAATTTGCACTGTTGGAATTAAGTTGACTGACTTGAATGTGGTTTACTGACTTCCTTTTTTTTTTTTCATACTAGAAGAGCCAGTTTGCTCAGTGATCATGCTGACATATACTGGACATATTAAATCATAGGATCTGGAGGAAAAAAAAATCAATTAATGGCTTAGGCAATAAGCAATAATCTGTAGCTACTCTGACATGTCAGGACGGAACTCTTGTGACACTAATACATGCTACGTTATTTGAATAGGGACTGAAGGCTTACTCCATTGATTTTATTACAGAAACAGCAAATTGATTTAAATAACACCGCTAATGGGGGAGTGGAATGTAAAGGTTGGGTGATGTACAGGATGTTCTGCGGAAGCACTGCAGGGTTTCTGTCTGTAAAGGATTGGAGTAGGCCTGTATTCCTCATAGCAACTGACGTGATAATTACAGTTGAAGCATCAATGGCCCAATTTCTGAAGAGGACAGAAGCTGCCAAAATCTAAAATAAATACATGCATAAAATGTTACAAAAGGACATTTCTGTTTTAATTTGCCTATTTATTTAATTATGTATTTATTTATCATGGTATCAATTCCCGTATTTATTTATTGTTCTATTTAATTTTCCTTTTTATTTATTCTTTCCAGTAAAGAGAATAGAGCTGAAATATTTGAATGTTATATTTTCATGTTTTACAGTGGCTGTGGCACTGGAGGTAGAGCAAGTTGTCCAATAATTGGAAGATGGGCGGATCGATGCCTGGCTCCTTCAGTACGAAGTGAATGAGCATTGAGAATAGATGAGCAGGTGGCACCTTGTATGACAGCCTCTTTATGAGTGAGCATTTGAGTGGTCAGAAGACTAGACATGCTTTAGATGAATCCATTTAGCATTTCATTTCTTCATTGAGTTATTAATTTATTTGACATATTTTCAGCTTCTGTCCTCCATATATTCAAATGAAAATAGAAAACATTTTAAGACCACATTTAACTGGTTCAAGGTCAACGCTTATTTACTGACGGTAACGTCTTCCCTAAGCTGGTTCAGTGCAGCTGTTCTTGTATCACAGCAAGCAGCAAAAAGCAAGGTGTCTTAGCATCAATAGTTTGCATTGCTCACATTAAACCCATGTTGCATCGCAAACAGCTCCTCCATTACCGAGGCCGCCCCGCTGTGAACTCTCCCCCTGAGCGCCTGCTATCCGCACGAGGCATGAGTGATGCGTGGCGCCGCGCTAGTATGTTAAGATTTCATTTAGATTTCATTCATGTTTTAAAATATCTCTGGTGCAGCGGCTACACGAGAATATATATTCCATGAATGGGAAATGCCTGGACGTGTGTGTGTGTGTGTGTATTTGTGTGCATCCCCTCACTGTAGGACTATTCGTCGGTGAACAAGGCCCTCGCCATTTTCAATTTCCAGAGGTGTCAGCCTGACCCGGGCGAGGCTGGAAGCTGATACATCAGCCTGAGCCGCCGGGCCCTATTGTGTGTCTTCACTTCATACACAGATATCCTGAAATATATGAGCGTAAATTCAGAGCTATTGTCCAAGTCCAACACTGGCAGGTAGCAGTAGCAACGGCAGATTCCCCTGATTATATCCATAAACGGCAGGTTAACTTGTTATGCTGGGCATGGCTGGACATAGATACACTCAGGATGGAATTCTAAGCGCTTTCATTGCCACCAACAAAGATAAGTAGGATTGCATTTGAATGGGCACAACATTTGGCAGCCAAGATGCATTCATTTGCACGAGTAATGTCTCGATTGTTCGGCTACAGCTCGTCCCACGTCGCTCCGCGTGCTCCTTTGTCCCAGTGTTGCAGCATCTGCATCAAAGCACGGCGCAAGAACTAAACACACGCACACATGCATGTAAACGTACGTGACACACTTGCAAGCCAACACACATAACCGTACAGAAGTTCTTCTCACTCATGCTAAGGTGTTTCTTTCGGACTGGGTTTAAACCCTTTTTTTTTTTTACTTAATCACTCAATCATTGTCAGTTCTATTAAGAATACATTGGCTGGAATCATCAGGTAAGTATTTCCTGAGCCTCATATTCAACACAAATGTGTACCCACACACACGGACATTAGTTGGTTATACAAAGGAAAGCATTAGTAAGTTATTGCAAAAAGGGCAAAAGGGACATTGTTTTATTGGAGAATCCCAATTGACACTGTGCTCCGCAAAGTCGTGTGAGGACAAGGTGACATCGCTACATGTCATGTAGACCAGACCAGGTTGTAAACAAGCAGATTATCTTAACCACTTCATTCAAAGGTAAAACTCAGATTGTCACCTGTATGGTCAGCAATAATCCTTCATTCTACAGGAAAAATGTTGTCCCATTTTGGAGGACGATACCAAAAAAATATCAAGTTATAAAAGATATACTCATGAAACAGTTTGTATGATGTCTAATGAAAAGTGATATCTAAATTCTACGAATGTCTAGCAACGCCAGCGATCTGTGAGGCTGTACAAGTCCCTGCAGTGCAAAACTGTTCTTTAGGCAACCATGTGGAGGAAAAGTTATTTCCTGCACAGAAACATACATTCACATGGGGCGGCTGTGGTGTAGTGGAGAGCAAGGTAGTTCTCCAATCAGAGGGTCGGTGGTTCGATACCCGGCTTCGGCAGTCGATGTGTCCTTGGGCAAGACACTTAACCCCAAGTTGCTCCCGAAGGCTTGCCATCGGTGTGGACTGGATGTGAATGAATGTTAGTTAGCATCTGATGGTGGCACCTTGCATGGTAGCCCAGTCATCAGTGTGTGAATGGGTGAATGATATGTAATATACTACTGATTGTAAGTCGCTTTGGATAAAAGCGTCTGCTAAATGACTGTAATGTAATGCACACAGTCATGCAGTCACAACCCCGCCCCATACACCTGAATTATCTTTGTGTGTGCCCTACCTTCACTTTGTACCTTTCTCTCTAATACTCACAAATGTGCACACGCACGCACACTCACGCGAGATAGCTGGTGTTCCTCTCTGCTGCCGTTATGCACAATGGGGTTTGTGAACATAAAACAAATGGATGATATAGTTATAGCAAATGTGACGGACAAAAGATTATCAGGTAGATACAGCAGGGTGGCTTTTCAACAGATCCTCAGACTTTTCTTTACACTTTTCATTTCTTTAATGTTCTCCTGAGCATACGTACCGTAGCCTCTTTCTCTTCAAAAAACACCAGAGATAACAGACTGTCACCGTGACCCCGCGTGGAGTCGTCGTCATTTTAATAACATGCTAGCAGGCGTGCTAAGAGACGCGGGGGTCCCGAAAGCGGCTGCGGATAAGACGTGAGCCCTTCGTCTGACTGCTAATGCTCCTTTATGAAGTGCCGCTGTCTGAGAGAGGGATGCCCGCCTTATGAAAATGCTCCTACATGAAAAAACTACGGCAGCTTTATGTGATTCAGACGAGCGAGACACAGACCCTGCTTAGGTGTTAGCGGCCCAGATCTCTGTTTTATTATATGTGGAAATATGAGCTGTTTTGGATTTGTGTTTCTCCATATATATTCCACAAAGCCTGATGCCGGCGGTGGAGTTTTGTTGGACATGGGGACATCCACCCAGCGGAGATTGATATTCAGGGATGAATAATGTTCAGTTAAAACCAGATATTGCCGGGTCAGTATGGTTCTTCCAACATCTTCACGGTGTCTAAGATTGTTCCAGAGGCTTTTTCTGTCAAGGGGATTTGGCCAGATTTAAAGATATCGATGATCTGTTATTTGTATTGGCCTGAGAAACCTATATCAGAGCATCAGTTCAAGAAGTTGAGGGGTGGCGTAGCCACTGCTGCTCCTGAGCTATATCTGGCTGCATATATGTGATTTTTTTTCATTAATATCCTGTTGTCTTTTTTTTAATAAAATTAATCAAAACTGTAATTACATTTTATATGTTAATCATCGCCCTAATGTGAAAGTAAATCTCTTAAGTCAAGGCAAAAAAGAAAAACCTGCACACATTAGGAGCAATCACATACCGCTACCCAAACTAAACCAGGTCTGTTGCCACGGTATTTTTCTATCATCACACACTGAAGTTTAAAAGCTAAGCCTGACAGTGAACATAGAATATAGAAGTAGTTCAGCTTTTTGGGAAGTAATCTTATTCACTTTCTCTCTGAGAGTTAGATAAAGGGATTGATTGATTGGTCAGAGAGACACTTAGCCTAGATTAGCATAAAGTGTGTGTGTGTGGGGGGGGACAAACAAGCTAGCCTGTTTTTCTTTAAAAATCACGCTTGTTTGCGCACCTGTAAAGGTGTTTGTGCATAACATTTGTCAGAGCCTACCATTTCAGATGTTATCAGCGGTTATCAAGACCTTTCTAATGATTCAGATGGGCCGAGCAGCACCTACAGCTTTGTGAAAGTGAAACTTAACGCTGTGAGTTAATGCAAAAAGAAATAAGAGGCTAAGGCAACAATACCACTTGGTATAGGTTAAGGAAGAGATTGTGGTTTGGTTAAAAAATTGGGGGCATAAGTTACGTAACAAAATTGAAGTCGGACAGTTTTCAGATGCATTCAAAGAAAACACAGGAAGTCAAAGAAACTGTTACTTCCTGTTAGATCCGATCTGTAGGCTATTTGTAGTTTGCAGACCTCGTTTGGATTTATTAATTTGTGTTTGTAAATATATAAATATATTCATGCGGAAATGTGCATATATCTGCATTGTGTGCTGTCCTTTGTCTTTTTAATGTCAGCCTGTGAAACACTTTGCTGCTCTTTTTCATATGCGTTGATTCACTTAATTGCACAACATGTGACTAATAGCCAACAATCGAGCATTAAGTATTCCAATATATCACAGAAAACAGATTTTTTTACAAAACGTGTGTTTGTTGTCAAATCTAAGAGCCGATCAGTTCTTCAATCTGGCGACAGCCAGACATGTCCCATAATGCCCTGGTTCTTGCAGTGGGTGGAGAGAAACTGCGGGCCGTTTGGCTCTAAAACGGCGGCAGCGTCAATCTCGAGAGTTCATCTTTGATAACGTGTTCATGAATGAATAACTTTGCTTTTTCGGTTTGTGTATTGTTGATCAACCATGTGATGGATGGTAAGTTAACAGTCTTTCAAACCTACTAGAAGCTGAAGCAGGCCCCTTCTAACCCATATGACGCTGCTGATAATCGCCAATCTATGAGAACGGTATAGCTGTTTCATTCAGATCTTTTTTAGGTTTTGACTTTAAGTTTCTTGTCTTTTTTTTTTAGCTATAGAGATAAGATTTATTCCACTCAGTGTAATTCATCAAACATATGTTTTTTCATTTTTATTTTTCATTATAGTAAGACAAGAGACAATCCATAAACTGAGAGGACAACAAAAACAGTAAATACATGCCAGTTTACATCATGCCGTCGGTGTATGGGAGAACAGAGTGATGTGGTTTTATTTGTTTTTTTATTGTTTTTAAATCTAATTTGTGTTTGTGCTTTTAGTTTCTGACTGGTTGGCTGTTTTTGTTGCCAGAAGCAGGAATATATAGCATTCCAGCATAAAGGATGTCTATGAATCAATCACTCAGGTGCAGTGTTCCCCTTTAACTTGACCGTACTCACAGAAGAATCACCACCATTCCTCATGATGCCGATGAAATAACATTCTAAAATGCAGACGTGTAACATTCCTTCTACAGTATGGGCTTCCATCACTGTGCGTTGCGTGTCCTTCTAATTCAGCAGGCCGCAGCTCAAGGGCCCAGTTGCAGTGGGAACGGGTTTTATGAGTTTACGGGATGCTGTGTTTACGAGCGGCTGAGGAGAAATAATGGGGTCGAGTGTCTCCCTCCTTCGTCCTTCCCTCGCTCCGTCCCTCTCTCCCTCTCTCCCTCTCCCCGGGCCTCTCCTATTACCTGCCTGCTGGAGGACTCAGGAGTATCGCTTAATAAAAGTTAATCATGAGAAACTTGTTCATTAATTACACTTTGGGCCGACTGCCTGGTCGCCATGCCGTTTCTTCCTCATGCTAAGGTTTGTCTTTCTTCCGTCTGGGTTTAAACACTTTGTTTTTATCCCTTTTTTTGCTTTATCATTACATTTTTGTAAATTCTATTAAGAAAACGCCAGCTGGAATCATCTGGTAAGTATTATGGTCAACACACATGTGTATACCAACACAGGAAGGAAGCATTTGTAGGTTATTGCAAAGAGGGCAAAAGGGACATTGTGTTATTGGAGAATCCCAATAATGTTTTTCTTCTGCTTTGGCCATAATTTTTATCAGCTATGATAACACTGTGCTCACCACAGTAGTCTGAGGACACAGTGACATTGCTACATGTCATGTCGACCAGACCGTATTATAAACAAGCAGATAATCTTTATTCAAAGGTAAAACTGTAGTGTCAGTAATAATCCCTCTTATCACAGGAAAAACTTTCTGCCCTATAGGAGAAAGACACCAAAAAAATATACAACATATCCTCATGAAACAGTATGATTTTTTGTATTTCTGAAAACCTGTTTTTTAGGCAACAAAACTACTTGGTAAGGTGTAGGAAAATATCGTGGTTTGGGTTAAAATAAGTACTTTTGTTATATAAACTAAACAAGTTTGTTACGTAACTTAAATAGGTGGCGTTAGGTAAGTTTGTAAGATATGCAACAAAAGTAAGGTGAAATAAGCCAACAATGACTTTCGGCTTCACACAGGACATGAACAGCGCTCACCTGGGTGAATGTCCTTTGTTTCATTGAACACAAGCTCCTCTCCATGAGGACTTTGTTGCTCTTTATACCACATTCCCAGACTTCCTTACAGACAGCCCTGCATGTCTTTGCTCAAGTCTATATGGGTTATTTACAAATTATAGTGCATGTCTTTTCGTAGCTATGAATACGAACAGCGAATGAGCTAAACTGGCAAATGAGTGAATGTTCACATGTTTTTTCTGCATGTTTCCTTCTGTTTCACACTTACAGATAGTGACTGTGACACTATTATAATATGTTTAACCATGCGTTTAGTGTTTCCCTCATGATGTGATCTAGCTGGGTCGAGATGGGATCGTTGGCCAGGGCTTCATGTGGGCTCGTAACCGACCGCAGAAGACAAACACAGCAGACAAACAAGTCTTTCAGCCAAAATACAGGGGTATTCCCACTACTATTCCCTCTGAAGGGTGATGAAAACACAGTCTCTGCCGTTGCTTCGCTGTGAGGTCAACAAGCTCACCCAGCCGTGTCATTGCAAAGTACTGTGCACACGCTCACAAAAGCACACACTGCAAAAATGATTAGGCTTGACAAATGTTTTTATCTGCGATTCTGCTAAGCAAGGATCATTTTCAAGACACAGTCGATAAAATGACCTTAGTGTCCTTACTGATATTTTTTCTGTTCCGGTTTCAAAGTAAGAGCATGTTGTTTCAATAGGTTGGCATAGTGGAAGTATCTCTGACCAATAAAGCTTTTTGTAAAATAATTTTGTCTAAAACAAATTCCCCCCAAAAAGATCAAGATTAAATGATCATTTTCCCAATGCGATTGGTCACATGACCCCTTTAAATGACGCCTCAGCCCTGGCCTGAGGCGTCATGATAAAGGATTGTCCGTCTGGATTGTCCGTTTGTCTGTCCATTTCATTTTATTAACATGATATCTCAGGAATGCCCAAGGGATTTTCTATTATTTTTGGCACAGACATCCACTTGGACTCAAGGATAAATTGATTAGAATTTGGTGTTCAAAGGTCACTGTGACTTCACAAAACATGTTTTTGACCATAATTTAGGAATTCATACGCTAATATATGATAATTTCACACAAAGGTTTAATAGGTTTAAGATTATGAGCTTTTGGATTGGACATGGGTGTAAACTGGAACTTGACTGGTTGGTGGAGGCAATACAACCACAATTTGGTTTTGTCTAGTTTCTTCTTTAAATAGGCCACCAAACATCATCCCACAATCACGTGTATCCCAGCAGTTTGTGCAAATACAAAACTTTGTTGAGAATTTTTTCGCAGCTCACAGACGTACACTTTTACATAGTGTTTCCTCTTCCAAAATCTTCCAAACATCATTAGTTCCTTTAAGAAAAAAGATTACATAACTAACAACCTCCGAGCCAGGATGTGCTTATTTATCTTCCCTGCTGTTTTTATATATCTGCCTGTGTGTCGTCAGAGGTGAATAATGTGGCTCTCTGCTGAGTTTTAGGCTGCTTCTGCCATGGATGAACAAAACCTTCCATACTGTGGTGCTCTATAATCTGATCACATGGTGGGTTTCAGCAGTAGATGCCTGCCAATTGCTTAATGCTGTTTGCAGGCTCCTGCTTAATTAGTTAAATGTAATGTAACCCTGTGTATATGTGCTTAGAAAAATGCACACATGGTATTTGTTTTTATATATGTGAAATGAAAAAACTTTTTTTAACAAAAATCATGTGATTAAGCATTAATAAATAATTTTATCACATGAAAAACTTAAAAATAATGTTAATATGGATAAATTGACCATTCCATGATTAACATTTCTTGATGAAAAGTAAAAGAGCTCAGGCAAAAGCGTTGATGTCCCAATCATGTTTTGATCCCAATTTTTTATCCTTTAAAATTGCAAGTTGAATGGGTCAATTTATGGAAAAGTTCTAATTTCTTTATTAAATTTGTGTTTCTTTAATCATACTTTATTTTTTCACCAACACTGAGAAATGATGACAATTATGATGACCTTTCAATCTTGTCCTTTGTAACTACACTGCTCATTTTCAGGTGAGAAGCTGAACATTTTTTCTAAACACGTGAATATTTGCAGTAAAATATTTGGTGCTAAAAGATCACATTCACATAAACAATTCAGATTTTAGTTGTAAAAACGTATGCAAAATGTGCATAACAGGACTCCTGTGTTATGCGTGGCGAGTGTTCCTGTTGGTTCAAGTCTGTGTTAAAATATGCAAAGTCTTAAGAATTATAGCTACTGTGACTGTAAAGATGTGTTGTGCGTCACTGGAACAGTCAATTGATTAATGCAGTGCAGTTGTCATTTCGTGTTTTTAGAAGCAAAACACTTAATTAATGTATGCAAATATGTGCAAGATCACACCTTGCCAAAGTATGACACATGAGTGCAGTTGTGTGTCGCATTTGTGTATGCGTTAATTAAGAGTGTCTTCTAAAGTGTGAACTGGAGATATATGAGCTGGTTTAGGGTGGGAAGTGATGTTAATGGTCAGTGCAGTCGCCAGAAAACCATGTTGGCATTGTATGGTTCTTCAGTGTGATATATAATGTACATGACGTAGTATATCGAGCAGCTGCAATTGAATTAAGATGGAAAAATAATGCCCTTAAAGTTCCATGGTACAATAACAAGTTAAACTAGTGAGAAAAGTCCACTCTAGGTGGATGGAACTTTCACCCAGGAGACTGCTGTTCTTGTCCTGTGTGAAAACAAAAGTAAATGTTGACTTTACACTTGTTACATAACATTGTCATGCTTGTCAAGTAACATTACTTAAGAAAGTCCACCGAGGGCCGTTGTCGTTTCTTTACTATAGTTACCTTGTTATAGGTGTTAGGTTACGATGTCATGTTAAAGTGTTTCTTTAGGTTTTTTGTTAGATTGTTTCATTTTTTTCGTGACATTTTTTTCATCACGTTGTTGTCTCTTTACGTTGTTGTCTCGTTACATTGTTGTCTCGTTACATTGTTGTCTCGTTACGTTGTTGTCTTGTCATGTGGTCTTGTCCCGTTGTCACGCCACTGTGTCACGTCACGCTCTTACCTTCTGCTGTGACGTGTCGTTGTTATTGTTGTTATGTTACGCTGTTACATTATTATTTTAACACAAACCATGTCTTTTCTTACCTAAACCGGGTAGTTTTGTTGCCTACACCTTACCCGTCATTTCTCAAGGGTAATTTCGAGTGTTTACAAAGCCAACTTTTTTTGTATGACTTGGTTGATCTGACAGACAGCATTCACACACAAATTGCCCCAACTATCACTGGAATTAAAAACAAGTTTTTGTTTTTCCTAATGCACTTTAATTTTGTGCATCTGCATCCTCATCAACAAACAAATGTATATGATCAGAGCTCTAACACCACAGGTAGACAAGGTGCAATGCTGGTAGGACATTGTGGGGGAATCTAAAAAGCTAATTTTGCCAGTGGCCTTCTTGCACCTCTGCCCTTCATATACAGTCATTTCCATAAAGTGCTCCCCCAGGGGAACTAACAATAATAAATAGTTATTAGTAAATGCATTATGCCAGCACGTCCCTTTTGCCCTCTTGCCCTCCCTCAATAGCCAACCTACAAACACTCCCAGCACCACCACAGCACCCCACCGGACCTGACACATGGGGGATGCATTTGTGTGTATGTGTGTGTGTGTGTGTGAGTGTGTGTTCCTGACACATCTCACAACAGAGTACTGAATTCGTGAGGGAATTGGACTAATGCTCATAATAGCTCCAGCCATTACAGCAAAAAGCTTTGCACGTTGTATGCCTGCCAAACTCATAACTGTTGTGATTTCATCTGATTGCCTGGTGCTTTTAGTTATAAAATCCTTTCATATTGCCTTTTTTTAATTCATCCAGTTATTTTGCAGTTTCCATTAAAGTGGGCTAAATTGATCTGGAAAAAATGCAGATAATATTATCCCTAATGTTTAGTGATTCAACCTCTTCAATTAGCGATCCGAGACTGGTCGCCTGTGTAATTGGAGATGATACTGCACTTTGGTTTGTTAGCAGCCATATTGCCTAAAATACAGCTGTGTTACAAATGTCTTCTTGATGAGCTAGCTAAAGCTGTGCTCAGCCTACAGGAGTTTTAGAATCCTAATCAACCCTGAAATCAGGTTGCATTACACACATAAGGAGAAACTGCACAGATGTTCTTCTTTCTAATCTTAAACTTCAGGATATTATTTAAATGATTATTATTAAAATGGAGACTGATGTCGTGCTACAACTTGCTGTAGTAGTGACGAAAAACAAAAGCAGAAGGTTAAACAAGTCTGGACAATAAATTGTTGGGGTGTCTGTTCTTCACCGAGCACTGGAGGTGAGAGGTTAAAGCTGGGGTTGGTAATCTTTAGAAACCAGCAAAGGTACGCTAGATTTTAAAAATGATCCAACCCCCAGAACCCAGACCGGTGATGCCAACTCTCTTTTCCAATGAGAGTAGCTAGCAGCAACTAGGTTGCTACATCTAGCAAAAAAACAAAAATTTGTAAAGTCGGCAACTCAGCCAGTCCCTACAGGCCTCCCTCAAAGTCATTACGCCCAAAGATTATAATTATAACCCTAAACATATCATAATGGATGCAAACAATGAACGTGTTTTTTTGGTACTCACAGTCGTCCAAGTACAATCTTGTTGAAGCAATGAGAGCACGGGCAGAATATGTGAAGACAGGCAAGCAGGTAGGTAGATGGCAGGTAGCTATCCAATCTTTACATATGGGTCGATTACAATAATTGGACGGCTTATTACAATCTTGCTACAGCCACAGATAACTGATTACATTTTTTGTAGTTTGTTAGAGCCTTTGATTCATTGATTGCTGTCAGGATGTGATGAGAATCTCAAAAAATATATAAAAAAATATTTTAAAGAAGATTACCAACCCTGTTGTTTACTGTCAGTGTTAATATCTGTCAACAGTAGTATGCCTGGTTATATAAGCCTCAAGGGTTAGAACGTTTATCTCTATCATTGGCTATTATTGTTGATATTATGAGGGCTGCCTCAATGAGACTTCAAAAAGTTCTGGTGGTTTAAGACCTTCACATTACCAAATAGGTGGTAATTGGTACCAACCAAGGTCCTGGGTCAGGATTTCCCGTTTAATTGTCAGGAGGAATGAATCAGGGTTAAATCGGCCTAAAAATTATTTAGTCTGAGCCTGGCTTACGCTACACTAGGTTCCAAATTCCGATTTTGTCTTGTGTTTAAAGGCAACTCTCGACACATGTTTACAAGGCCTAATGGGTAACACCATGTGCCGTTTCTTACTTTGTGTTTGTTTTCGTCATTTCCATCAGGACTCATGGGAGCAGACATGGACATTAACACATAACTTCTCTCTCCTTGCACATGCACAAACAGCATCTCATCTGCATAAGGGGAAACACAAGCTTCTTTTCATAAAGAGACACTCCTGAACTCGCCCTCCATGCAGATAGAAAGATGGGAGGTAGAGGGTGGAGGGGAGAGGGAGGAGACAAAGGACAAGCACTTGCCTGGCCTCTCCAGCGTGGGTGCCCTAAACAAAGGTCCCTAAGTGCATGAACTTATTTACATCTCTATTGATTTTGGGGCACATAAGGAGTCTGGGGGAGTGGGGTGTGAAGGGAAGACAGGCTGTCTAAATGAAGCTGTGCTGTTGTGGGTGTGCTGTAAAAGATTGGTCATCGGGGCAGCTGGAGAAGCACTCAAAGATCTGGTGTGTCCGTAGTTGTGGTTTTTTTTTTGTGTGTGTGCCTATCCATCACTTCATTTGCCTCACACTCACTACCAAACATTTGCTATATTTGTGAGGACTGTCATGGGTTATGCAACCTGAGGGGTATAACTTTAAAGGCCTAATGTGTGAGATCTGGCCAGAATTTGAGTTTTAGCTTTAAAAAAACTCCAGGAGACTGACCTTCAGTTAGCAGTTTGTTTCAAATTCATCCAGCACAAACCCCAACCCCCTTTATCCAAGGGTTATGAGAACCATGTTAACGGGATGCTAAGTACTGTTCGAAGAGTATTGGAAATAAAAAAAAATACATTACACACTGCTATCTTTTGGTTATTTCCAATTATGGATGCATCTTTAAACCCAGGTGTTTTATTTTGTCATTCACCTCTCCCTCTCATTTCAGATATCTTTACTTCCTGCCCTTGTGTGATTCCCGCCACTGTGATCAGCTTCACCTGTTCCCAATCACCCCTCCTCCTCCCTAGAGTATATAGTCTATGTTCTCCCCTTTGTCTGTTTAGTTTAGTCAGCAACAATCCAATAAACACAGCAAATACAATTTTTCAAATAGTATAATTTAAAAATAGTATAATAATAATACTACTAAAAGTAATGCTATGTGTGTGTGTGTGTGTGTGTGTATATATATATATATATATATATATACCAGTGCACACACAAGTGTGTGGGCTATGACTAGTAACAGTGATAACCTGTTCGGTTAATAAAAATGGTGACACATCGACTACATACCCTGTATTAAAAAGACCAGTGACGGAGTGAAACTCTGATCGTCCTCCATGTGCCAGCCTGTTAACACTGACAAACACCCAACCAAGAAATAGCATTAACATAATTAATAATGCTTTATGTGTGACCCGTGCGTCAGTGACGCTGCACATGGCACACAGAGGCTACAGAATGTTCACTGCTTCTGGTTGAAGGAAAAGTGAAGTGTGTTTTGATGTCAGTTTAACACTAACTATTGAGGAGCAGAAAAAGCTTTATTTTAGTTTTTGGGGGCATTTAATGACTGGGGCTGTGCTGGAATCAATCAGCACAAACTTACTCTTGACTAAGAATGCCATCTTGTGAGTAGCCTGAGATTGTGCGTATAGATATAATGGCATGCCTACCCGAGACACGTAACAACTCCACAATCCTGTTCATTAAGAGCCAACAAAAAAACAGTCAAGGTTTCAGAGGGTTAATGTAGTGTGGGCCATCAGCTTTCTATCCTTTTGAGGACATTTCTTGATGTTAATTAAACTCATCTTCCTCGTCTTCCACATGACCAGACGTGATAAGAAGAGGCAACAAAGAGGTGGAGAAAGCAAGAATGAACAGAGACTATAAAGAAGTTAAAGCAAATGAGGGACAGAAAAGAGACGGGAGGATGAGAGGGAAACAGACAGTAACCCATGAATGAATGAAAGTCAGGGAGGGAGAGAGGGAGAGAGAGAGGCGGAGCGGCCTAATTTGTACATGGCTGCTAAGTAAGGAGAGCAGGCTAATTACTGGCTGAACGGGGCAGGCACAGGCTGCTCATGTCAAAAAGGACAGAGCCACTTATTGGGCATCAAAGTGCATTCATATCACAGCACAAAGGAGATGGGGGAGTCGAGGAGGTGCGAGAGAGGTACGGGCATGTTTAAATGGAGCAGGGGGGTTGGGGTTAGCTAATGAATGTTGTCGAGAGGTGCATTATGGGACCCCTCGAGCAGAGGAGATGACGGGGAGATGGAAGGAGGCTACGAATGAGGCGGAGGAAGTGAAACAAAAAGAGTAAGTCCAAGAAAGAGTTTGGTTGTCGGTTCTTCCAATGTTTCCTGTCTATCTCCGCTGTTGTTACTGAATGGAGGCAATAATAATACAGAGTTCTAAAGGGAATAGACTCAAGTGAAGCGCAGGATAAATCGGTAAGCGTGGTGTGAGCAGTGGTGTATCGATTGCCGATTGGAATTTGAGAGGGGGCGTGAGATTTTCCCTCAATGCCGATTGGTGCACCTGAGCCCATTCACTGACACGGAGACACACAGGGGGTTGAAAGAAAGAGAAATGTCTTTTTACACATGTTACTCTGTTCAGCCATCATCCAGTCAATGTGCTAAAATATGTGGTTGATTGATAGTGTACTACTAAGGCCAAACGACTGAATGTACACTAAGTAATCCTAAGAATTCAGCATTCAAACACATTCACACACCGATGGTTCAGCCTGCGGGAGCAATTTGGGGTTACATTTCCAGCCAGAAGATACATCGACATGGACTACAGGAGCCGTGGATCAAACAGCTGATCTTCTGATTGAGGGACAACCCACTCTACCTTCAGTTGCCCCCATAGGAGTTTGGCACACAACAAGGATCATGCGGTCGGTCATCATCAAGTGAATCTATCTAACCAGCAAACTTTGAAGCAGAGGTCAGATTTGGAGTTTTATCCATTCATCTTACTCAGCTGCATCCTGGTAACCAAGTAATTTCAGCATAATGCTAGTCTTGTTCAACAGAGAGTGAGTTTTTTGGGACCCACATCCGGTGGCGGTGCAGTGGGAAGTGGATCGTAAACTTCTGCTTCCATAACCAGATTCCTGGGTACGCAGTATATGAACTGGGGAGCCAGAGGAGCCCAATAAATCTTGAAGTTCAACCCTTTAGCTGCTCACATGCGGCCGAGGCTGGCACTGGATGAAAGGCTGGTTAGAAAGCCTGGGTCTAACCACACACACACATAACCATAGCTCAACCCCTTCCACCCACCAAACCCCCCTGCCTGGCCCGCTGCCCAGCGTTTATTAGAGAGGAGATTGAGCGGCATGTGCTGTCCCGAGTTGAAGGAATGTGCCTGGTCAACAGCAGATTACAGTGTGGAGGCATCTGTAAGGAAGGCACTTGTGAGTAAAGTATTTGTACGTGTATGCGTTAATGATAGAGGGGAAAAAAATGAGTGCATGTGTTGTTGCGTCCACATTGTGTATGCCTGTAAATGTGTATTTTCTTTTTATGTAAAAAGATTTTTTGCGTGTGCATGCATATGTTCATTTTTCTTGTGAGTGGGTGGCTGTGACGTGTTTTTATACAGATGCATGTTGAAGATGGTTAATGTGTTTCTGCAGTATGGGTTGAACATTAATCCACTATCTGTTTTTATTGATTTTACAAAAATTCTGCATTTGGATTTAAAAACAAAAACAAAGGGTATTACCATGTGGGCGGATTTTTGAACGCCTCCCTAACAAAAAAAGTAGTTTTTAATACAGCAAGAAAACAAGAGAAAATGAAAAAAACTCACTTTAAAACGCCTCAAAATGTCCCCATGATCACAGAGACACGTCGTTAACAACAACCAAACAGCTTAAAGGCACATATTGTAACACACAAACCTACATGTATCCCAGCAACAACACAACAGACCAATATATATGCCAACTAAATTAGCATCCCGGCACTCTCATTTATGCCGTTTTGGAACGTTCAAGCATCGGGGTCAGAGTCGTATTAGCGAAAGGTGAGGCCAAACAAATGAGATTATAGCTGAATTAGCTAATTATCATCATTTCCATTCCCTAACAGCCTGTAATATCTACGGTATAATGGGGCTTGTCAGGTTTATTGTTGTGTTGTCTGGGAAGCCTTTGCCCTCTGGTCTCACCTGCTGAAACACATCGCCCATCCATTAGGATGCATTATGGAAATTAAATCTTTGTTGTTGTTGTGGGTTTTTTTTGCACATAAGCCTTGCTATGACATCTACTCTCTGCTGGTGTTTTTTTGTACATTTTTTTTTTTTTTATACAAAGAGGAGGGAAAGAGGTGAGAAGGAGTAGAGAAAGACAAGGAGAGGGAGGTGTGGAGAAAGATCAAAAAAATAATGTATGTGGGTTTTTATTCAAGGTTACATCGGGCTGGAATTTGTGAAGGAGTACCTATTAGAGACAGACCTTTCAGAGGAAAATTGGACCCGTCTACCTTTTTAAGGACGACATGCTAATTCATGTCAAAAAGGCTTTTAGTCAGGACGGGGGCCGGAGGAAAGGCAGTTGTGTTACACTCATACATGCTGATATGCACTCTCTCATCGTGGTTATCACATGCAAAAATATTGTTGTCATGATTTTTTTACTTACTGATAACAAAACGAACACAAACTCCTTTACGGACGGAGAAAATAGTGGTTCCTCTAAATGTGGTTCCTCTTTAAAAGTGCATAGTAACCACACTTCAAACAAGACTGTTTTCTTTGGTGTACTACAAAAATTTAGAAGCAGTGGACAGGAATGGTCAAACTCAAAGATTTTGAGTTTCCATCTATGATATGTGCCAAGCTTAGAAAACGCTAGGTCCTAGAAATTTTCTACAGATCCTACATAGTTGTTTGTTACTTTGGAGAGCTCTGATGAACCCACTGTTCGATACCTGTCCAGCACCAAACTGTGGATAAGGTTAGCAAACAAGCTGGTGAACATAGCAAACCTTTCTCACTCTCATCTAACTCAAATGGAAACCTGTCCCATGTCATCATCAGTATAAGAAGGTCAGAGCAACAGATAGTCAGGGCTGGATGCATGGGTCAGACAAACACAGACTTTCACCAAGGAGACCCTTGTTTGTGTACCATGGGAAACTAAAAGCAACAGTGGACTTTTTTACATTGACTAACCTATGGAGCTTATGTAACTTCATTACATAACTAGCTTAGTTAGTTTATCCCAAACCTCAATGGTTTCCTAAACCATACCAAGTAAACAATAAACTATGTAAACTTACACAGAGATGTTTGAGCCGGCGTCAAAAAGCTTACATTGCTTAGAGTGCAAACAGCTCTGTGCTAACAGTTTTAACATGGGTGGGGTGGGGGGGCGCAACGCGATCCGGCCATTTTGGGTTAGGGGACGACATCATCAGCTGTATCCGCTGTATGAGCTCTGTGCAGTGTGATGGCACTCAGCTAGCAGTGGGACACAGCTTCAATTCAAATGATCTGGTTCCAATTTCCAAGGATATTGGTAATGGTATAGGCATCATGATTTTTTTGAAACGATACCAAGCCCTACCATGCAGGCTCCACTGTATCATTCTCTGTCTTTGTGCACATTTCAAACGACCCTAGAAAAAATGGTGTCACTCTCTCACTGCTCTGGGGTCATCTGGGTCTTCATAGCTTTTCACTCTCCAGGATTATCTGATTGCCGATATGAAAGGTCCAGTCACATTATGTGACCTGCAGATGGTTCTTTTTGACCTGCTGGGGCTCTCCAACGAGTCTGCACAAAGCGAGCTGTGGACCTCCTGGGATCCGGGTAGCTGTAAGAGATCAGACAAAGAGTCGAAGATAGGAGGGGATGACACTCTGCCTCGGCTGATAACCCCCCTCACCCTGCTGACACTGACACTTCACACGGAAGAATTCATCCACGCATGTGCTCTGGAGCTGACACACATCCACACATACATTCTTAAACACTCTTTATTTGCCTCTATTCTAAAATAAAAACATTCTTCGGGCATTTCCTTTTAACAGTCTCATCTTCTTCCTTCTCTCTCTTCCCTCTCCCCTGTTCTCTTGTAGCCAGCTGGAAAGCAAAGGGTCTCTCATTTTTTTTCCTGACACCCTTGTCCTTCAGCCTATTGATTGGCGACCGAGCCGACGAGCCCCTGTCGGCTACTAATAGAAAGTGAAGTTCATCAGCCTTTCCCTTCTACTGACACACACACATACACACACATGCTAACTCCAAGCCCTCCACCACTCGGGACCCTCCCATCAGCAGACACCCGGTGATCTACTGTAGAAAGGCCAGCTAACTAACCTTTGCGGCACTACCTTACTTCCTGCCAAGCCTTGCTCCTCCTAAAAGTCCATTTATTTGTTTTGGCTGGATTTTGTCCCAGAGTTCATGTCTCCTTGTTTTATATCAGGCGCACTTATCCTTTTTTTGTCGTCTCACTGCTGTATTTCAGTTGCATTCAAGGTCAAATGCAGATTAAGATCTCCTGAAATTAAGTATTTTTAATTGATAATTACTTAGAAAATGCTTAGAAAAACCCACTTAAACTTAAAGGGATGGATATGTAAACAAATACAATTTACACCACAAGCTTTTTGCTCTCCTGTATAGAAGTGTGGCGACCTGTCCAGGTTGAACCCTGCCTTTGCCCATTGTTTGCTGTGATCGGCTCCAGGCCCCCAATGACCCTTGAGAGGATAAGCGGTTGGGATAATGCATGATGCTTTTACTTAAATAAGCCATCTGATTCGTTCCCTCCTAACGCAATAGCGGCTTCAACAGAAAGTTCCACATCAGATTCAGCCTTCTTGGTCGTTTTTTCAAAATTGGCACATCTCTGTACGGTCTTCATTTCAAACACAACCGATACTAGATAAACGGTTGTGATTGGCCCAGCATGTTTCAGTCCATGAAAATCTGTCCCTAGTCAAGGGGGACCAGACGCATATGCCAGAGCAAATTAAACATGAGCTTGAAGATCCCTCTGGTTCTCTGCAAGCTATGACAGCCCATTCTTAGCCTACCAGTGTATTGTCTTGTTTATTCCAAACAATATCAAGACCTCTCTTTGTCCATAAATAACTTTTCCTAGTAATGCAATACGCAGTTTAGAACTGCAACTATTCAGTTCCATTCAACGCAATCTTTATGAACTGGACTGAATAACAGTGATGGCAGATAATCACTGTTCAACTAGTGATACATGGCCATTTATTCATACCAAAATGTCACATATTGTTACTTAAATTCACAAAAGTCCTAGAGAACCCAGAGGCTCTAAAGAGTATCTGTTTTAATGAGCTCTCTTGGCTTGCTCTGCTCCTGTGACACACACTGTGGCTTTGCTTACATTCTACAAGCAATCGCGATATTATGAAAAAGCATGTCCACCTCTCACCAACCATTATTTTCTAGTGCAGGAAGTTCTCTGCACTTCTAGGGGGTAAACCTTGGCTGCATCCAACCCAGACTCAAACTTTGCAGGCTGAAGGCTAAAGCTAAAACCCATCTTGAGGTGAAGGAACATGCTCACTCATTTTCTTCCCTTTCTGGCCTCTCCTCTGTCAGGTCTTAAGCCAAGACCAATGGCTCCTATTAGTGACTGTGGCAGGCCAGCTGACAGGCGAGTCAATATCCATGAGAAGGCCACTTCATTAATGATTCCTACTTGCTCAGAGAGATGGAGGGGCCAGGGAAAGTGGCCCTTGACAGGCTACAGAGGAATGTGAAGGGGATTATTTCAGCAAGACACAACAAAATAGTTAAAGGTATATTCCCGAGAAAAGGAATTGTGGGCTATATCAAGAAGAGATGAGAAAGGGGAAAAGACAATCATATGAAAGCTGAAAAAAATGATGATAATTATTATTTCTTCTATATGCAAGTCCTTTAGAAATGAATGAAAATGTATCAGGCGTGCAAATGGATGTCGGACAGAGTAGCGTTTAATGTTCAGCCCGCAAGATGAACAAGCCTAAGGATTCACCACAAGGTCTAAAAGCTGCTGAAGAGTTCACACGTTGGTGCTTTTACATTTCTGATATGCTTTTGTTGAACAGAAAAAAAACCCTGAGTAGTTGGCATATGTAGTGATAACTGCTGTGGCTCAGAGGGCCACCTACAGAGACTTCTAAATAGTAAAATAAGTCACTCCCTTTTGTTACATCAGCCTAGTGGACAAAAATCCCTAGATATCCTCACATTTATCACATTCTGATAATTCATATAATATATCCTTAATATTATTAAGATTAGATAATCAGTGTGTTTTCTTGCAAGACATAGCTCACTGCTCTCAAGAAAAAAAGTAGATTGACACTGCAGATCGGAGCTGGCCGAGGAGCTGCCTGTACAACAGTCCGTGGACAGACACCGAAATAGACTTAACTATCCGTGTTCACTTTGAGGGGGGACATCTCAGCCTCCTTCTTCGCTGAGTTTGTCTGGTGTGGCAGAGGAGTTCTGCACTGTGACTGCAAGCACAGCGTAAATGTTTGGAACGCAAAATAATGGATCTCCCTTTTCATGGTTTCTACAGATAGGCTGGGGATGTCTGGACCAATATGATCACTTGCAAATAACAATGTGGACAGACTGTCTCAAAGGTCGGATTTAAGACACAAATCGAATTTGCCTGCAGTCTAAAAGTACCCTTTCAATTGAGATGTGGCCCAGTGCCTATTTAGCTGCATTGAGCTCAAGGTAGAGCTCGTCACAGGTCCAATATTTTGGACCCAATCTGAATTGGGCTTGTGGAAAACCTCTCCGATATGTTGGATGAAAAATCACACCAGTTGCTCTTGTAGCACTCCGGGAACACATCAGCTATTGATCTGATGACAATTTAGCTTCTGTAGGCAATGGCAAATATTTCAGCAGTTCACATTCAGTCTGTAAAAAATCTGGGGCAGAACTCTTCCGAGGGCTTGTCAATTTGTTCCTGTTGTTGACTACAGATTTGTTTATAGAGGTTACTCTTGTATCAACTGCCATTCCTGTATGCACTAGTTAATAATCATAGCCCTTGTGTCTATGGCTAAAATAGCACCTGCTGAAAAGCTGTGATGGCACCGAACAGGAAAAACGATATTCTTAGAATTGATAAGAGAACAAATGCTAAGTCAGATTCTTGCTTGCTCATGAGTCATGATGAGAAGCAAATGTTTCACCATAAAAGTCTGTTCAATGTTATGCCATCTCTGGCTGCATCCTCCCGGCCAGCAGTGCTGAGCCAGTAGAGGATTGTGGGAGAATGAGAGTGAAGCAGTTTGGTTGCTCTTGGGATTGCAGCAGCGATATGGTTTCATAGAAGCTTTAATACTGTGTACCGCACTCTCCGGCAGCACATCCAGTAATGAAAGAGAAACTGATAAAACCATTTCAGCGGATCACAAGTTGTTAAGATAAGTTGCTCTTCGCAGGCCTCCGTGAACAGACATCCCTTTTTCCACACACATGCACAAACCCAGCCCAGGTACACACTCACCTGCCTTTAGCCCCTTGTTTTCCGTCATGTTGCGATCGCTCGTCAGCAGGTGTGTGTTCCAGGGTGAAATGATGTTTCTGCCCCGGACGACATGGGAGAGCTATCTGTGTAATAGAATTATCTGGAGAGGCCACTCAAAATTAACATAATATGGACTCAAAATGTAAATTGTCTTTCTGTGAAATGTAACGTGCATGTGAATCTGCTCTCTTGCTCTTCTGTCTTATCATCCCCTCTTTCTTTCCCTCACACACACACACACACACACACACACACACACACACACACACACACACACACACACACACACACACACACACATATCTTCCTTATTTCCTGTGCCTGGGAACTGATAAAAAAAAAATCCTCTGTGTTGATGTGGGCGCACACACTTCCACACATTTTGGGTGCAAATTCTTGGGAGGTGTGTGTTCCGCTGACACGTGTGAAGCTAAATGCCAACGTACCATTTAAGAGAGAAAGGGCAGCGGCACATCCAACCTTTGTAGTGTGTCATTCAGCGGTGTTCACAGCCGCTCACATATAAAAATGAGGTCTGCTCTGTCCCGGGGAGCAGCAGATACCTTTCACCCCATCCAAGGAAAAAGGAGGGGGGGGGGGGTTGTTAACAACCGCTCTGACGTCTGTCTAAATGTGGGAATGGTTGACAAACATGAACATGTCTACAATTTCTTTCCCAATATTCATACCACCACCGACTCAATTATTTAATTGTTTCCTGCATTTTCTGGGCCTCATCCTTTCCTTCCTTCATTCCTGTCAGACTGTGATTATGAGAACGTTCAACGTGTTCTAACTATTGCATTTAGCCATTCAGAGAGGTTGATAAAGCTACAACCATCCCCGCCCCCACCTTGGAATTACACGGCAAAGGGAAAAGGCCACCTCTTTGTCACTAAATGCCTCTCCCATTCATTCACATGACAGCAAAGTAGTATGTCTTTTCCCACACAGTAAAATGCCACATTTGAAAGCCCCTCTATTCGATTAATGTTTAGAGTAAGGTCGTGTGCCGCCTCTAATCCAGCGTTTTATTGTCAAATGAAAAACATCTCTAATTTGGTTGGATGGAAAGGTGTTTTGGTAGCGAGTTAGATTCAGGAATATTTGTGGCTCAGGAGGTAGATTGGGTCGTCCAGTCATCGGAAAATCAGGAGTTCAAACCTCTGCTCAATATGTCAAAGTGTCTTTGGGCAAGATACTGAACCCCAAATTGCTCCCAGAGGCTGTGCTATTGGGGTGTGAGTGTGTGAATGATTGGATTATAATCTAACGAGGTGGTGACGCCTTGTATTGCAGCCTCTGCTGTCAGTGTATGAATGTGTGTTAAACTGGGGTAAATGCGACATGTAGTGTTAATCGCTGTATAAATACAAATCCATTTACCATTATCCAGCTTTCACCTGTAATTTAAAGATCCATTTGAAATATTCTTCAATACTGACAGGATAGAGTGTGTATCCAAGTTTGCTGTGCCCTAAAAGGCTTATACAAAAGTCCCTCAAGGCAGCCGGTGTCCTATGGAATTATGTTCACGTACATTGATGACTGCATTGTCAATTACTTTTGCTGCAAACATATTTCAATATAGGCAATCATTCCCGGTGGAGGCGTGGGTCAACAGAGGACTTTCACAGTGGAGACCGCTGTTTGTGTCCTGTGTGAAACCAAAAGTAATTGAATATTTTTACAAAACTTAACCAAGTAGTTATGTCGCATTTTGTTTTGTTCAAATAACAACATTAATTACATGTTGAAAACTTTTCCCTCGAAATGTTGCCAATGAAGGTAAGTTGTGATAACAAGCTTCAGTTAGATATTGTGGCATAGCTGATATTACTGAGTATGAAAGCAAACTTCTTGATTGTTCTCCATTTGTGCTCCTGTTCATCAGATCAACTCACATTTTTCACACACATTCATATGCTGATAACATTCGTTGATTTTGGTGGTCCCTGTGGACAAAAGCTGTATTGTTTCCGAGCACCAGAGCCCCTTTAGAAAACCTCTCCTTTCCCTGGGGGCCCACGGTCCTTTCCCTCCAGTGGGCCCAGCAATAGGGCCCAGGTCTCCACCTTGGGTGTCAGCGGACCAGCTGAGTCCTGCCCCTCCCACCGGAGCTTCTGACTGGAGGTTGAAAGCGGCAGAGACGCTGGATCTGTTGAATCGCTTACCTCTGAATCATTATACGTATCATATTGCAGGATTTTTGCCAACACGCAGCCCTGGAGATGATTCATAGTTTATATTTAAACTTCAAAGTATATCTCTCCCTGTCCTTGAAGCCCTTTTATGTTTTTGTGCATTCATGGTTTTGACCAGACTTGTATCTTTGGCTTAGAATAGACTGACCAAGCCAGAAGGGCTTCAACTCTTTAAAAAATTGCAGTTGTTTACACAAAGCAAGAAATCATTCCTGTGTAATACAGCACTAATGTAGTAGTTTTGAAATTGTTGTATTGAAGAGTTGAAAGACTGCTAACAGTACCTTTTTAAAAGGACAAATGCTTTTTAAAGAGTTAACTGTCGAACTCTTGTCAAGCGTTACTACCACCGCACTGAAGGTCAAGGGTTGTTCTCCTTTGAGATAAATGTGCACACACCACTAAACCCTCCTCATGCAAACATCTACATCTATTTATTTTCCTTACATCTTTTGCAGAAGCCTTCAAAGAACTTGCGGTTGCACTCCACACGTTATTGGTGATTTACTCAAAAGCCATGTTTCCGTTGTTCACTCATGAAAAGGGGCTGGTGAACTATGCAAACATCTAGCAAACAAACTGCAGGTGGCTTTTCTTGGCTCCCCAAAAACAGAGAGAGTGAGGGGCTATGTTATCCACCCAAGCCAAAATGCAGGGCTGAGAGACATGGAAAAAAGCAGCCCTTCACTGCAAACTTTCTCAATAAAATATCATATAATGCCTTATAATCTAACGGAATATAACTCTTATCAAATATAAAGTAATGTCCATGTTAGATATTGGTTGAAAGACAGGTCTATTAGTTCACCTAGCACTGAATTTCACTGAAATTATACTTTGTCAAAAGCTTTTCTGAAGATCGAGGCAGCTATCGTCGCTGAGCTGTGCAAGGTAAAGTTAGGAGTGCCACTCTTGAAAAACATTCAAAACCAATGTGAATAAAATGAATAAGATCATTTTATAAAATGAAATGCGAAATAATAAAAGTACAAGCATACAAATGCTTCAAAGTAAAAGTAATTGAAATAAAAAAGAAAGCATTTTATACAATCTATAGCCTTTTAAAGGCATGGATTACGTGACAATGGACAGGACGGTTTTTAGAAAGAGTTGAGGGCCGTTCACTTGTTGCATCCAAGATGCATAGCAAAACCAGCCGTGCTGCTTTCATCCATTTATCCATGGTTTGGGGGGTTGCCCTACTGTCACGCCTGCCGTTAAGCAACAAAAACCAGCGAGCTTCGATGAAGTTGCAGTACAAACTCAAAGCAACGATACATGGGTTTGCGGTATTGTGCACCCCCACCAGTAGCTTTACTGTCTGCGTAAGTTCAGCTGACCTGTGAACCCGATGTTGTGACGTTCTTGGACGGCAAGGGTGAAGCAAGTAAAATAATCTGTGGAACCTGAAATAGATGGTTTTGTACGATTCAGAGACAGCATATCAATTTCCTCTCATTACATGCATACAGTCTCCTTTCAAAATAATTTTCCGAAATAGTTTTACTCAGTTTTTAGGAAATAAAACTACTTTGTTTGGTTTAGGAAAAGATTGCGGTTAAAATAAATATGTCTGTTTCATAACTTACATAACTCTGTACTAAACTTTTTTTGTTTTGTAACAAAACTGAAATAACACAAGTCAACATTGACTTAGTCTTACACAGGACCCAAACAGTGGTCTCCTTGGTGAAAGTCCATGTTTGTTGGACCCATTGGTTTTGGTTTAGTTTGTTTCCTGTTTTATTTTGAAGTCCCCGGCCTTTGTGGTCCTGTGTTTGTTTGACTTCCTGTCTTTGTGTTTGTCCCTTCTTTTTTCTGTGGCTCATCTGTTTTGCATTAGTCTCGTCGGCCTCCCTCTGTTCCATTGTGTTTTTTCCACCTATGTGCCGTCAGCCCACCTGTGTCTTGTTGTCCGATTGATTTCTTGGGTTTTATAATCCTGTCTTTTGTCTGTTAGTTATCCATTGGTCTCCTATGATTCCCGGTTTGTATCCCTCGTGCAATTGTGGTTTTTACCTGGTACTGTTTCGTTTGTCATTTTTCCTGTTTCTGGTTTTTGTATTTCAGGAATTCAATTTTGGACTCACCCGTCATGTAATTTTTTTGGGGGGATGTTTCTTCATTCAAATCCCTGTTACTTATCCTTCTGCTCCCCGTGTCCGTCTGCATTTGGGTCCATCCCCTGTTGTCTGTTCTTCAGACCGTGATGGGCGGGAAATGAAGTGATCTGAAACGAGAGACGAGTAACAAAATTAAACAGTAAGCAATAAACATGAATAAATTAATTAAACAAGGGAACAAAAACTTGAAGTCAGGCAGATTATGGCAGCCTCAGTGCGTCGGTGTCAGACGCAGCGGGTTACTGAACAATGACCTATGTTCCTTGTCTATATCTGGTAAGATTGCTGTTGTTGCCATTCACATAAAAGTGACTTGGGAGCTCATTCAAACATGAGATCTGCCTGCAAAGTTGCATTCACATTTACTTCAGGTAAATGTCTGAAACACATACCTATGAACTGCTTCCATTTCTTTCTGTCCACATCCTGTCTTACTTGTATATGTTTTTCTAGCATTTGTCTGAGTTTTCTCAATCATATTGTCCATTTAATTGTTATAATAAGATGATACTGTGAAAAATCTAAGTTGACCAGGTCATGCACTTTGAAACAGCTCTGTGAAGTGTTAGTGAAGAGTGAATTGTCCTGTTTTTGTAGGAGTGCTTATCTACTTTATCTATTGTTTTTTGTTGCATATTATCCCGGAGCTCCTGTAGGCCCAGAACCAGCACACTGCAAGGCCTCATGGGATTTTTCATTTTCCACCAATTATGTCCAGAACACAAACCAGAGCATAAACTCACAAATGCTAATTTGTCTTTGTCGGGCAGGGAACAATAAAATGATTAACACTTTCTAGTTTTGGTGTTTAAGGATTTCACTGATTGTACTATTAGTCAAACAGCCCTGGAGAGAAATTGGGAATTGCTCCCATAATCCATTTAAAGTTTTTCTTTTAAGTTTACAGTAAATCATAGACAGACCAACATCAACTTCCTGAATTACCTAAAAGTTCATCGTCATTTACATTGGCATGTGTTTTAGGAGACCTTGTCATGTCAGGCTATACAATCCACGGTTTCCCCTTGGCATCAACAGCTGATCAATACCATTGATCGGCCAAGACATCAACTTACTTCTATACATTTCTGGTTTTGACTTGACAACATACTGTCCATACTTGATGAGATTTTGGCATTACAAGGCCATATCCTAATCATTTTCTTTATTCAAAATTAAATATGAAATAGCAATTAGCAACAGTCTTCAATTTCCTTACATCATTTATATTTTCAGGAGACTTAAAATGCTTTAAACATAACTGCGAGTTAAAGGAGCTGTATTAAACATTCTGAACATTAATAAATCAGCAATGCGCTATGTGCTAAGTAAAGATATAGTGGAGTAATATCTTCCCCTGCGGGGTATGAAGTCACTCTATTTGTTGTTAAGCTTTTCTGCGTTTTGTTGACTGGCATGTGGCATATGCTATAAATGCATGTTCGTGCATGTGATCGTGCCCCATTAGCTCACGGCCATTGTTCTGCACTTGTGTCATACGGTGCTTACAGCTGATAACACCACTCATTTATGTGGTGCATATTAGTCGGAGCTCTTGCTTGTCTGGACAAAATCACAGTTTTCCTCCGTGATAATCAGTTGGCTAACCGGTGCAGTGTGAGACAGCTTCATCAAATATCATGCCCGAGCCAAGAGGGCTTACAAACTTCAGTGCCACCTTTGATTTATGAGTTCGCTACTACGGTATGGTTGTCAGGTCTGGGAGTTGTCGTGTTTTCGTCTTTGAACTTTCAACCCTTCAGAGTCTGTTTTCAGTTCATGAAAGTAAATTGTATATTTTGGTCACATAAAATTGGCTTATTCAGTGTTCGGTTGTATTTGGCTCATCAAAAGCCAAGATGGCGACAGCCAGTGGGGGATGGCGACAACCATAAACCAAGATGGGGACGGCCACAATGTTGAACTCAAGGCCTCTAAACCGCACTCCACAAACCAAGGGGTCACATCACGATGACTACATCCACTTTTGATATACAGTCTATGGAAAAAACACCCCTTTTTCTTTATTGATCAGTAGGATTGCGGAATCCAATTTCATGAAACTGAGTGGAAAGAGCCAATCTGCTCCCAAATGTTATGGGTTCTTCACCCATAACATTTTGGTGGAGGTCTGCGCTCTCTAACTGACCTACCAGTGTCATTATATGTCCCATTCGGAAACAAATGTTCAGTAAAATCTGTACAAAAAAGATGTTTACCAAATTATAATGATTTGGTAAAGCATGTTTCTGTCATGAAATCTGCTGTTAGAAACTGGATTAAAGAAGAAATAGTAAAAAGCTCCCTAGTGAGCATACTAATTATTACAACAGTGAATAACCCCGAGCAACAGGCTTTGACTTCAACTCACATCAATGATGCCAAAAACATGTTACAAAATAGTTGAACTCTGCAGAAGTCCACTGTGAGAGGCTAAAGGCGCTCACTCATTATACAGACACACTATGCTGAACTCATAAATAGTCATGTCAGGGTATCTGTTGATGCTGTTTAAAGCTTATTCATCTGATACATATGAAATATAACCCCCCCCTAAAAAAAGCAAAACAAACTTTTCATCTGCTGGCATTATATTGTTGGCTGTGATCCAGGGGGGGCACGGCGGGCATCCTTTGGTCCACAGCCGGCCTCCCAGATGAGGACCAATAAATCACCGGCTCTGACCTTTGCTGGCATCAGGGACCTTAGTGCCTCCAAATGCTAGAGACGAGAGCAAGATTGAGACTTGGAGAAGGAGTGATGGACTGCAGATGGCTACATTCCGCACACACACACACCATCTGTCTCCTTCTGTTTCTTGGGTGGTGTTTTGGGTTTGCTGAGAGATTGGGTTATAGCATGGCCATAGAGGCTGAAGTATGGTCTGTAGGAAAGATATTAATAGTTATAAAAAATAAAAAAGATCATGACTTAGTGTGATTTTCATTCATGATCACTCATTTTCTTGCAAGAAAACTTATTCAAGCATTCTTTTCCATTATTCACTATTGGACAGAGTTTGATCATCTTATAATTGCATGTTAAGCTCTTTCTGCTCTCTTTATGTTTGAGACCAATGACTCAAAATAAAAGAAAGATATGTTGTCTACATGTCTGTTTGGGAACCTTAAAAATTTGATCCAGTGGTGTTCATGAGAGCCTTGATTAAAGCAGGACATTGTCTCTCCTCTTCTTGGATACCAGGATGACAACCAGAAGAAGCAGAGCCAAGGTCTGGTACCCAGCCAAGGTACCCCTGGATTGCTAAAGGTAGTTCGCACATCGGTTTATCCTCCCACCACAGTTATACATCTCGTCCACCTGGTACAGCGGACACTAGCATACACACATGGTATGGATAAACCAAAAGTTAGCTCCTTTGGCACTTTGACTAATAGAAGTTGTCTGATTGATCTGGCCCTTCATCCCCACTGTTGGTACTTCTGAAGGGGCCCATTAGATACGACTGGTTGGTACGTCTGCAACCAAGAAGTTTATTGCTTAATTTGACATCTCCACAAACTTTGGCTCTAAAACAAAGGTGCAACTGTCTACTGTATGTTTTGTTTCATGAACAATCAGCTGCTAGAATAAATGCAGCCATGACCACATGAAACACTGTTGGTTCATGGGAAGATGGTACCATTGCATTAAATGCAATGACACACAAAAAATAGGGAATGACATTAAAACTCGAGCCAAAGCTTATCAGTGTTGATATTCTGTAACTGACATCCTAAAATATTTGAATCAGAAATGTTAAAGAAAAAATGGTAGCTGTCTGTGGTCACCCAGAGCTCCTTGATGTTACCTATGTTTGTACAGTGACCACAAGAAACTCTACATTCACAAATGTATTGGTATAAACCATTGTACAATCAGGTTTCTGCCCTATTTATGCCTTGATAAAGTTATTTTAAAAGTGTTGATGGAGCAGCTACAATGTTAGCATAGCCTAGCACTGACTGATCCGAACACCTTTCGGAAAACAAGCATTGCTCGTGGTCTTGCGGACTGACCTCACAAAGCATGAATTCTGAATTTTTAAAGAATCGGCATCTCTGTTTATTTCGGGTTCGTACTACTGTAGTAAACCAGATTGATTGAGCCAACGTTTTACTTGCTAGATTCACTGAAAACACAAAGCTACATGCGCTTCCAGCTGATGTTATAAACTCTAACTGGACAGTGTTTGCTTGTTGTTAAGTATCTGTACTTCAAAAAAAAATGAGTGGTTATTTGAGAAGCGGTTGATGAACCCATGTTGGTATCCATTGAGATAAGCCCCGCTTCTCTGGCGCATCTAGTGTGATTTTCACTGCAGCTTTTCTCATCATGTTTCATTCATGTTTATTTATTTTATGACCTTTGAACAAACAGGCATTGGCCAAACTTTAATCACAGGAGTTTTCTTACAGAGCAGCTGCCTGTTTGTGTTCTACAAAGAAAACTGTTTCTCCACAAACAAAACTGTGTGGGGTTCAAATCCTTGTTAGGGAAAGGCAGTTTTGATCCTTGTCTAGTTGGGGGTACCACATGAATGCATTGTTTTCACAATCTTATCAACATATTGTACAAGAACAAAATGTGTTGTGTGTCCTAGGGTCCATCCATCCATCCATCCTTTCACTCATTCTCGCATCTTGAGGGCTCTCTGTTTGCCCGCAATTGTTTTCCAATGAATGCTATCTTACATACAGTCATATATTTTAGTTTTGACACTCTGAAGTATAAAATGTATTTTTACAGTACAGTTCTCTATCTTTTGCCCTCTATTCCAGTCCCCACCTCTCCGGCGGTGATGGAAGGTCTCCATGCACGAGCCACGGTGGCTTGGCTGATCTATACTTTCGGGGGGGGGGCTTGTCTTGCCCAGCATGAAGCCGGACCGGGCAAGATGGAAGGTGGGCCAGTCAGCCACGCAGCCCGGCTGGTGGCCATATTAACCCCTTGTGTGTCTGTGTGCGTGAGTAAGGGGGTGTTGTTGCTCTGGTGTTCCTACATACGTTAGCTGTCTAAACACTCCCCTCCCTTCCTCCGGCACAGACACATTAGACCCCCTGCAGCGCTGCAGAGTGTAGATATTCATTCTGCCAGTAAAAGAGGGGGGGACAACAAAAGGCTCAGGCAATCGGTAAAGGCTGGAGAACAGAAAAGTAAACTGTCCATTTAAATACACTCTGTATGGTTTGCATGTAAAGTGCTTTTCCCCAATCTTTTCCAAAGTAAGAGCATGTAAATATACCACACCGACCTGTGAGCATTTACAGTGTCATCTCTTTCCTGCCTTTTTTTTTCTTGTGTAAGATTACACAAAAAGAAGCGGCAAAAGCAACATCAGATGTGAAGGAAATAAAATATATATAACAAGGTATTGCTGAGCTCATTATTTGGCAAGGTCAAGCCCCTCTAGCTTCCCTCTTACCTGCCATGATGTTCAAATTAATAATCACATACTGTGGTGTTCAATGCACTGATACATCAGGCATGTTAAACACAGACAAAAGTACTTCTTGGTTAGTTTGAAGCAGGAAAAGCTTTTCTCAATGTGCCCAACTGGTCCCAAGTCAGTATTTCAGCTGGGTCTTACACCTAGGGGCTTCAAATACTGATTCTTGGTCAGTGGCCCTAAACCGACGCACAAGGCACCCTTTGGCGTCTGTATGGGACGCATTGCTTTCAACAATGTTAACCTATCCAGATCATTATTAGACACTTAGAGCAACAGAGATGGTATATACAGGGAGTCTATAGCTCCGTCTTTCACTCAGGAGACCGCCATTCGCATCCCATGTGAAACAAAGAGTTGAGTTGTTTTTACAGTCCACGTTACGTCTATGTAACTGAGTCCCATGACATTGCATCCATAGCTTAAGTAACATAACATGCGCACTTATACTAAGTCAAACCAGGATTTTTTGTTTCTAACCCTAAACAAGTGGTTTCATTGCCTAAACCTAACTGCAACCATTTCATAATGCAAACCACGTGTTACAAAGCTAGCAGTTACCATTAAAGCACAGGCCAGTTCCCGAAATGAGCAGCTGGTCAACAGCGGTTAAACGTCTTTGGTAATGTATTTGTGGCACGGATGTCACAGGTCTCGCCTCACTTTAATCACACAAAAAGTAAAGAACAATACAGGCACCAAACTGTACATTTCCCAGAAAGGAAGATATTATCGTCACTCCATGCGTGCTAGTCTGGTTACTGTTTTTACTGTTATATTCTCTGTTTCACTCCTACTAATTCTTGTATTATTTATGTTTTATTGTTCCACTTTATGTTTTAGTGGAAGACCAGGATGAAGAGATAACATTGCTACAACTGGCATAAATATTTTTAAATAAACGGAATTAAAAAAAACCCACCAGGTATCACTTTATTTTCTTCTTTTTTTTCTTATAATAATAAATACATTTTATTTGGTGGCACCTTTCATGGTACTCAAGGCCACCTTCATCACATAAAATCAGTGGTAAAACACAATCAACAACAGATTAATATAACATACGTAACAGCGATAATAAAACAACAGTAGAACATCAGTACATTCAGCACCACAGCATAGCTGGGCAATAGGTTAAAGAAAATATGTATAGTAGAGTTTATGTAGAGATTCTGCCTATCAAACTGATTAAAGTGACTGATGATTTTAATTTCCCTCTCTTGTTATCATTAGTTTGCTTTGTGTGTCAAACGTTTAATTCATAATTTCAAGTTTGAGAGATTGTAGCCTATAAAAAAAAGCCCATGTCTTGCTGGTAATTACCCCTAGCAGAGTGACGTGAACGGTTTCACCCAGTTGACAGCTTTGTATTTACAGGAAATTCAATACGACGTGAACACAGCATCACTGTTGGCAGAACTGTCTATCCTCTGTTCATTAGTCCTAACCTCCTTTCCTAACCAATGCATACATGTAGGCTGTGATGGTTGAATAAATAGGGTGAAACCAACTATCAGCTATTTTAGAATCATGTCCAAGTCTCATTAAGCTTATTGTAAACCTGGGTTTCCTTTCACCCCATGTGTCATTTTTCAGACTTGGCTCAAGTTACTCATAACCAATATGATGCTATTAACCCAACTTTATCCTTTTAATTATTCTTATTTTCAAACTGTGTCATGTACCACTGAAGTAAAATTTCTGTTAACTATAAGAAATGACCTTCTCTCACATCCGGCACAGGGCAGATCCGTCAAGATGGCATCTGAAAAAAAAGGACAGAGCGAGAAATCTGAAAAATGATGTTAATGCCACATGGAGGATTTGGAGCAGTGACTCGTGAGTGCCTCCCCAACGACGATATCAACCAGCTGTCGCCATGGTGCCGACCTTTTACCGTGGCCCAGGGTGACCGGCGCTTTAGCGTCAACGTAAACTTGACCCCTGACATTTCCACAGCTCAGTGCCACTGCAGGCTGTGTGGGGAGGTAAGGGTGGGGAGGCTTTGGTGGCAATCAAGAGCAATGGATGTGACATGGTGTGTGTATGTGTGTGTGCGTTTGTGTGTTGAGAGATATTTTGGGCGTATGACAACTATGGAAGTGATTCCTGACAGCATCAAGTATTGAAACTGGGCTGATAATAATGACTCTGATGATGATAGTATTGATTGTCATGTACATGCATATTATTAATGGTTGTTATACTGGTGATGATGGTTTGAGATCCCAATGACAGTGTTTTGTATAAATTGTAATGAGTGAAATTTTGATTGTGTTGACATTATGAATGCTGTAATGATGGCATTTGATCAGATGATTATAATGACATTGGATTGGGGGCTGTTGACTCTGATGACTGTGATGATGATGATGATGATGATGATGATGATGATGATGATGATGATGATAAGCATGAGGAGGATTCAAATTATTCCAGTAATAATAATAATGAGAGGAAAGATGCTTTCAATGACATCGATAGTCGTGATTGCATTAAAGATGCTTTCAATGATGATGATGATGATGACAATGAGAACTTCAATATGTTCAATGATTATGACAATTGTTGATGATGATGATGATGTTTTGAATCTTTTCAAGACATCTGACGATGATGACAATGATGATGGTTAAGGTTAAAGTGATGGATTTACAGTTCTGATGATGATTTGAGACTGTTCAATGATTCTGGTGACGATGAGAACTTGAATCTGTTCAATGATTCTGACGAGGGCTACAGGTCTGACGTGCTGACGTACTGCGGTAAGCGTGTTGCCTCACTTCCGGTTCTCAGCGTAGTTGATAGCGTACTTTTCGCAGCTCCAGCGAAAACTAGTGAATTGTGTAACATTCTTTATTATAGCAGCTAATTACCTGTTTTACACTTAAAACACTTGAACACTCATAGCTCACATCTTAATTCAGCGACTTTTCGCTTAAACCAACAGTTGTTAACACATTGTTCAGTTCTGCTAACGCTAGCTAGCCTCATTTAGCTTAGCAGCTAGCGATGGCTCTCCTCTCTCCTTCTCTCTCTCCTTCCCTCTCTCCTTCTCTCTCTCCTTCTCCCTCCTGCTCAGTGTGTCTCATGTTTAGCCATGCCTCTGCCTCCTTTACTGATAAGGGTACATGTACGATTACGTCGCTCGGAGGTCACTAAATTGAACGTGGAATCGGTGTGTTCGTACGCAAAGACAATGTCGGACTCCGTAGTATTCTCTGGTCCTCTCCCTAATCTGGTCAATGATGAGATGTATAGCCGCATGTCATCATTCCGCCGCTGGCTGTCGAGGTGGTGTCCTGCAAACAATGTGGGCTTCGTAGACAATTGGCATACTTTCTGGGGAAAACCTGGTCTGATTAGGAGAGACGGCATTCATCCTACTTTGGATGGAGCGGATCTCATCTCTAGAAATCTGACCCAGTTCATTAGTGGACCTAATCCATGACCCAGAGTTCAGACCAGGAAGCAGAAGCAGAGTCGCAGTCTTTCACACCTCTCTGCGCTTCCTTTGGAGCAGTTACCCACCCAGTTACCCACCCAAAACCCTATAGAGACTGTGTCTGCCCCACGGCCACTTCAATTATTTAAAGTCAACAGAAGAGGAGTTATACAAAATAACTTAATAAAAGTTAAGGCAACCAATGCAACAGTGCATCAAAACAGGACAGTTAAATGTGGACTCTTAAATATTAGATCTCTGTCATCTAAGGGTGTACTTGTAAATGATTTAATATCAGATAATCATATTGATTTATTTTGTCTTACTGAAACCTGGCTGTGTCATGAAGAGTACGTTAGCCTTAATGAATCAACTCCTCCAAGTTATATTAATACTCATATTCCTCGAGGCACAGGCCGAGGAGGTGGAGTAGCAGCTATCTTTGACTCAAGCCTATTAATAAACCCTAAACCTAAATTAAATTACAACTCATTTGAAAGCCTTGTTCTTAGTCTTTCAAACCCGAGCAGGAAAGCATTAAAGTCAATTTTATTTGTTATAGTGTACCGTGCACCAGGTGCGTATTCTGAATTCCTATCTGAATTCTCAGAGTTTTTATCAAGTTTAGTCCTCAAAACAGATAAAGTTATTATTGTAGGGGATTTTAATATTCATGTGGATGTGTATAATGATAGCCTTAGTACTGCGTTTGGTTCATTACTAGATTCTATTGGCTTCTGTCAGTGTGTACATAAACCGACTCACTCTTTTAACCATACCCTCGACCTTGTTCTGGTTTATGGTATTGAAATAGAAAATGTAATTGTCTCTCAACAGAACTCTCTTTTATCGGACCATTTCTAATAACCTTTGAATTTGTTCTACCAGAGTGTACGCCATTAGGCAAAAGTTTCTACACTAGATGTCTATCTGATAATGCTGTAGCTAAATTTAAAGAAGCGATTTCTTCAGGGTTTTATTCAGTACCATTGCTCAATATAACAGAGGACTCCTACGCTAGCTTTAGTCCATCTCAGATTGACCATCATTTCATAATTATAATTCTACTATAATAATTGCTGCTGTTATTATAAGTAGTCTTATTATATGAATAATTTATGTCATATACATTGAATGTGTTGTATCTCTGTTATGTGATCCCGCTGTTCATTCTGTACACATGACATCTATTGCATTCTGTCCATCCTGGGAGAAGGATCCCTCCTCTGTCGTTCTCCCATAGGTTTCTTCCTTTTTTCTCCCTGTTAAAGGGGTTTTTTAGGGGAGTTTTTCCTGTCAGGCAAATTTGTAATTTGTGATTCTGGGCTATACAAAATAAACTGAATTGAATTGAACTGAATTGAATTGAATGATGAAGAGAATTTGAATCTTTTCATTGATTCGATGGTGACGATGACAATGATGATGGTAAAGTTTAAAGTTATGCATTTAACAGTTCTGATGATGATGATGATGATGATGAGAATTTGAGACTGTTCAATGATTTTGATGACCATGATGATGACAATGATGAAGTTGAATATTTTAATCTGATCGATGTGACGATGGGGATGATGATAATAATTTGAATATTTCCATTGATACTGCCTGATAACGATGACGATGATGATGAAAATGATCATGAAGGTGAAAGTGATCCATTTAACAATTCTGATGATGATGATAATGATGATGACAATGTTGACGCTCTCAATAATATGATCAGAATTGGGATGATTTCAATAATTCTGATGATGATGATAATCTGATTACTTAAAAAATATAATGAACATTAAGATTGTAATGACAATGATGAGGATAGAAATGATGACGATGAGAGTAATATTGTTGTGATGGTGATAATCCTGATGATGAATGTGACGAAATCCAGGTTTACTAACCTGGCATTAAAATGAATGAATATAGAGAGACTCTCATACTTAGAAAATGGCAACAGCACGACAGTGACAAATAGAGAGGACGAACATGTCACGAGTCCCCCCCCATCCGATGAAGAGCAAAAGGGCAGAGGTGAGGAGGAAGGGAAGGCAGAGAGACAAAGCAGCCATTGAAGCAAAGGAAGAGTGAGGGAGCAAAGTCAGAAAGGACAGAGAGAGAGAGAGAGAGAGAGAGAGAACATGGGGTAAGACAGTCAGAGAGGGAGGAAATGGAAGCGATAGCGGGGCCCAGGGATGGAGATAAAAGCTGTATTACATGAAATTAATGGTGGTCTTCACAAGCAGTACATGAATCACAGTCTTCCCCTACAGTGTGTGTGTGTGAGAGAGAGAGAGAGAGAGAGAGAGAGAGAGAGAGAGCAGGACATAGACAGACAAACGACGGAGCTGCCAGCTCACTAACTACAACTTCAAAGGTCTCTCCGTTTAACCAAACGGCATAACACCTGACAAAGTGACAGAAGAAGAAGAAGAAGAAGAAGAAGAGGGAGAGAGAAACAGAGGGGCCAGCGAAGATGTAGCAGCAACGGAGGAGGAAGAGTACTTAGATGATTGAATTGTGTAACATATATACTTCATTCAAATTGTGTTTTTTTTTAATTTATGATGAGTCGACACGCAAATCAGTGCCAGACTGTAGTATCAGTTGTGTGAACATATGGTAGTTACACATGTATATATACTTCACATAGATTGCATCAACATTTGGGGAGCATTGTAATGTACCCAACTTGGTTCTACAAAAATTGCCCATGATGGCTAAAAGAAACCCTGGATGGCTCTTGTAAGTCCAAATTCATTGTGTAAATTAAATTAAATGTTCATACCGAACTTATAAGCAGAATTGATAAGTGAACTAGTATCGATGAAATCTTAACGATACCCATCCAATCGAACTGTTCCTCACTTCCAGGAGTCAACGAGCGATGAAAAAAGATGATGTTACATGGTCAATAAATATGTATTTATATAGATAGTTAATACTCAATGGTTAATTGTATTCGGTCCATCTATATACGTAATATTTATAGATGTTCTACATGTCAATTAGTAATCACTGCCAAATAATTGATATAGTATATAAAATGGTAACGGTTCAACAGTCTGCTGTTAAACAGTCTACTAATGTAATTGTTACTTTAAGGTTTTGACACAGTTAAATACAACTGGATTACATCACATACTGTACACACACACACACACACAATGAATTCTTGCTGCTTAAAGGGACTCCCCCTTGAGGCATAAACATTATATTTATGTACATACAGCACAGAAGAAACATATATTGCTGCACATGCATTTCCAAGCAACAACACACTTATACTCCAAATCCCTTCACACTGCTGTGCCGGGGACTTTAAGTGTTTTTTTTCCCCCTCCCCCATACTCTTCTTCGTTCTCTCGACTCTGTTCAGGCCTGTTCTTCTGTGAATAAATCTCTGTAATTTGAAAGTGACAAGGAGGAGATTTATGAAAGTATAAGGGCCTGTTTCTGGTGGAATTTATAGTGCAGAGCAAGGGATATGCAGATGAGAGTGCAAAGGGTGTTGCAGGTGTGTGTGTATGTGAGTGTGAGTGTGTGTGTGTGTGTGTGTGTGTGTGTGTGTGTGTGTGTGTGTGTGTGTGTGTGTGTGTGTGTGTGTGTGTGTGTGTGTGAGTGGTATGACAAAGAGACCTACACGACTTCTTAATCTTACAAGTATTATTATACATGGCCTAGTAGTGGCCAAGCTGCAATGTAGGTGTTAGAAATAAAAGGGGGGCTTGTGGGATCTAGTTTGAAACCATCATGCAGTCCAAGACAATCAAGCTGCCGAAACTGATTGACAAACGGTGTGTGTGTTTCCCATCCATCAATAAGGTGACCTCCAGCAAGGAGCTGCTCAGACGGTGACCAGCTATGATCATAAAGCCAATGACACAACACAATAGACCGGTCTTCACTGCATAACCATAATTTTATGCGTTACCACCATAGACTGTGTATCAGAAGTGGACGCAGTCATCTTGACATCACCCATTGGTTTGTTGACTGATGTTATGAAGCCTTGAGTTTGCCGATTTTGCTGTCGCCATTTTGGGTTAAGGTTGTTGCCATGTTCCTTTTTTTGCAACCGATCAAAAGAAGTTACCATATTTGGAACGCAGAGGAGTGAACTTGAGACGCCGTATACGGCTCTGATTGCGGCAGCGACCTGTCAATCAAAATAAGTCCTGCCCTAAAGCACACTCTGCTTTATGGTCTATATGATTCTAAATGGACCATAGTTTACTAAATGAACATTATGCTGTATTGAATAAGACTTGAATCTAGAGATTGAGACCATAAACTCATGTTTACAATGTTTACTGAGGTAACAAATCAAGTGAGAAGTAGGGTAATATTGTAATAGACTTCTATACAACCAGACTTCTTTTTGCAACCAGAGGAGTCGCCCACTGCTGGTCAGAAGGTCAAAGGTGTGAAATATTATTTTAAACCTATCGTTTTTTCAGTCTGTTGTGTTTTTACTTAAGTTGACTAACAGATGGACAGTGCATTCTGGGAATTCCCTTCTGCTGCAGAAAAAGGCTTAGCATGTTGGATGGAAATCAAACAGATCATCAAAGATTGAATACTTAATTGTTTTCAATCTCATGTTCCAACAGTAATCATTTCAAATATAAAGGGACAGCCTTAAGTCCCAAGTCCTACTATGAATATTTGAAAAAGAGCATTTTATGTTTCCACCTGTGTGACATGATCTTTGTTAACACATCAGTTTCAATTACTGTTAATAAACAGGCAGCTGCAGCACAGAATAAAAAAGGGTGCTGTTCCTCTAGTGCATAATTAATGGGGCTTTCAGAGTTTCTGATAATGGGCTGATGCACAAAGACGAATGCGGTCTTAATGTAGATTGGTCATTTTAAGAAAGTAGCAATGCAGTTGTGGTGAGACAGAAAAGACTATCATTTTTAAATTGGACTCATTTGTTTATGGTAATCTTAAGACAAAATATCCAAATAATATAACAAAATAACTACTGTGTAGTTTGAAAAAATATCCGGAAATATTATTTGGATGTCTCTTATGAAGTTGCAATTGATGATTATATTAAATTGTTACATGGTTAATTAATACTTTGCCAAAAGCATCTATTAACAGTTTTCAGATGGATGTCAATGGTTAATAATTGGTTTCTGGTCCATCTATATATCTACTTATCTAATATGTATAGATCTTTTAAAGTTGTTTTGTAATCATAAACAAATAATTATATAGTTTATAAAATTTTAGAACGGTGCAATAGTCAACTGTTAATAATTTCAAAATATAAGTGTTGTAGTCTCTTATCAGGTATAATACAATGTATCATTTCTTAACCTATTTATTTTGTATTACACAAACTAATTGTAAAATAAAATATAACTAACTATATCATTACGAATTGTCGCGGCTTCCTTCTATTCGCCTTCTAAAAGACACTTTAGATGCCTTGTTGTAGATATGTTACCTTTCAAATGATTTGGATCTTATTTACTCACAGTTGTGGTGACCTGATTGGCTTGTCTGACTGGCTCGATGTTGAAAGGCTTGTGCAGTTAATCAAAAATAAATCAAGCTTGTTCCACAACACATTCAGCAAAGAAAAAAGGCCCTTACAACAAAAAGCAAATCAAAGAGGCATCACTCAAAATAAATTAAACCTACATTTACCCTCACTGAATGAGGATTGTAGTCCTATTAATTATTTCTTCTGTGGCCTACAGGTCATTTTGCCACCAAGGTTACCAAGTTAATTTGGCTATATGTACAAAATGAAAACTGTCTCTATCACAAATAATAACTAATTTAACTACAGTTTGTTAACAGTTAAATAGCTTTCAACTAACATTTAATTAACTTTCAATATAACATTTGTTAATGATGGTTATTATAAATTGTTACATGCTATGTTACTAACAAGGGAATGATCCATATAAATACAACTTCTTTCGTTAAAGAAAACTGCCGCAGATTCCATTGAACCCTCAGACTGTTTCATGATTCTTGCCTTATCTTTCTTGTACATAGTCAATTATATATCATCACGGGGTTGACCACGGATCATACATCAACAAAGCTGTCCTATATTTTCCCCAGAAGGCCTCTCTGGAAAGTAACGCTCTCTGTTCTCCAAAGTCTGTTCCGTGAAAAAGTGACCAGGTTCTTAAAGAGCTATGGACCTAGGGCCATGTTGGGTCCATGCTAAGCATTCAGAAAAAGTCTTGTGACTGTCATTCATCCAAACACATGACTAGTTCAATGATACGGCTTACAGACCAAAGACAGCCCAGCCTTAATTGTAACAGATTTTTAGCAAATTAAAAGACATTTTGTCAAGTCCCATCCAAAGTTGAACAGGAAATTAAAGAACTCTTGCGTTGTACAAAATTACCATTATACATCCATTGGTGTTGAGAGGATTGTTGACCAAAGACAAAAACATATTTGCCTGTTGCTGTGATTCCTAGCTTAAAATACTTCTGCCACTTTGGATTAGATTGTCCCAACCAAGTGCAATTTCAGGGCACTGCCGTCATTTTTTAACATCTCTCAATCCAGCCTTGAAACAGATCTTCTCATCTACATTTGTTAGACAAAAATGGTAATTACGAAAAAAAAAAATATTATTAAATTTAAATTATTATTCAATATTTCATAAAACATTTTTCAGTCTACAAACCGTGGAAAGACTGATTTGTCTTAGAATATACAGCAGCAAAGCCTACTTCAGCAAAGATTGCATTGACTTACCCAAGCTAGTGGAACAGAGACTGAACGAGGCGTCACAAATGCTTTCTTATCTGTTAAATAATAAACCTTAAAACTTGCTAGCTTACCTCTTTTGAATCTTTCCGTTAGCTTTTAGCGTAGCAAAAAAATAATGCACAAATCAATTGTAGTTTTAATGGGAAATTAGCTTAGCCTCCTATAATTTGGTTTGTGTGTTTTTAAGAAAAAACAATATTCTGGAAAATACAATTACATGCTGTCGGATAGCTAGTTAGCTAACAGCCTGAAAAAGCCAGATTTCCTGCCTCTGTGGTGGAAATGGTGGCATTGATTTGTGAGACCGTAGCTCAATATGACAGAACTGGGTGAGAACAAGGCCACATAAAAAGCCAATGCTATTGGCTGTAAATTAAGCGAACCAAACTATTAGCACTTTTTACAAGCATCAAAAGTAATATAATATGCCTGACGAGGTGGGATAGATTCACATTTGACAAGCTGGATCTACGAAAAAAAAAAAAAAAAAAAAAAATTGATTAATGAGTAAATTGTGAACCCAGATGTGTTTTTTGGGCCCTGAGGCACGCTGGTGTTGATGTACAGAACACCACTCCATAAGCCAGGCATTATGGTCAATCATCTGACAATATGCACAATAAAATAAACTCAATAGACGCGGTGGAGTGTCTCACACGCACACACACACAGCACACAGAGCAATGCTTGCAGACGTCATATTAAGGCCTATCTTTAAACATAATAACCGTGCCCTTTTATTTGAGTCATTAAACACACAAACTTCCAATGTCATTTAAAACGGGCTCTAATCACATTCATCTGTTTAAACAGAGGCGTGTAGGGACGGAGCGAGAGGGGATGAAAGACATGCAGAGTGAAAGAGAGACTGTGGTGAGAGGGCTAATGAAAGAGTTGGCAGTGTTTACTCAAATTGTGGAAAGTAGGCACGAGCACAGAGAAACAATGATAGAAGGACTGGGGAGGATGGATGGCAGCGAATAGTTGGTATCCACATGTACAGCTATAACCATATATTCTCAAACAGAGGGACTGGCCTTTATTTATCTAAACTTCACAGGCCTTTATTTGAAACAGGCCTTCATTTGAAACAGGCCTTTATTTGAAACAGGCTCACAGTAGTGACTTCCCTCCCAGTTTTATATATATGGAATTTTTATTTTCATTTTTGATGCATTTAAGGGGAACACCACTAATTTAACACTTTAATAAGGAAATTTAAATTTCATCAGAGTTATCTTAGATTGCTTCAACATATGTTTAACAAAAGCCTGTGAAACAAACTGTTGGCATGAAGCAGGGTATGCTTTAGGGCGGGCTTACCGTGATTGACAGCGGCCATAATCCTAGATGGTAAATGCGAAATCTGCGAACTTGAGGCTTCCTAACAGCAGACCACAAACCAATGGGTGACATCACGATAACTACGTCCACTTCTTATATGTATAATGTCTATGGTTTTGACCCATTCTAGGGACTAAAAGTCAGGATATACTGGCATCTGCTGTTTCCATCTTGTTTTAATCAGGCTTCCTAGAAAGATTTTTCACTCTAAAAGCCTTCCAGCAGTTTAAAGCCGTAGACTGTATAAAATATGGACGGAGTCCATTGTGAAGCTCAAAGTGGGTGGGTCCCACCACAGCCTTCGCTATCTTGACAGTGATGACACAGTCTAACTTTCGGCTCATGCCAAAAATTGTGAAAGAGGTGGATCGTCGGTGGAGCTGAGGAAGGCAACAAGACATAGATCTGAGACAGCATTCTAACACGGGGGAGGATAAACTCTCTTTTGGAGCTTTTCATTTTTTAGCATCAGTGGTTTTCAGCTTGCTCAAAGGGCATAACTCTCCGTTTCCTGTTTTGCTTTTAATGTGAAACATTTGCAGGAAGCACTGAGTTTTAATGACTGTAGCTGAACAGAGAACAAAAAAAAGAGAATGGCAAAGTAGAATCATGACGATAATTATCAGTACTATGTTATTGTATGATGTAATTAATTCAATGGAAATGTACATTATGTTGAATTTTCAATTCGAGGCATTTTATTAGATGTATTTTAAGTCCTCCTCACAGTTTTTACTTGGCCTTTATTAGGCCTATTATTTTGTAATAAAATAAACTCTGAAGTAGCATTTAGAATTACTACCAAATAAAATTACGAAATGCTTCTCCGTGCAACCTTTACAGCGTGTTTGTATCCATAAGCGTGTGCTCCACCTTGGACAAGCATACTGAGTTTATGCAGGAGTATCTCTTCACAAGGAATTAAGAGAAAGCAGGTTGGGGCATATTGTAATTACCCGCTGCATTAAAATCGTGTGTGTTATGGATCACAGGGGAAATAGTGACGTTTGAAAAGGCTGACGGTCGTCTCCTTCAGTGGTCATCACTCCGTGTTGCTGCAAAAAAAAAAATCAGAATACAGCTCAGACAGAGGAAAGCTTGAAGGGACAAGAGTTTTTTATGATTGTTGGCCAAAAGTTCAATATCTCAAATATATCTATCTGTAATCAAAAGACATGGCAGAAAAAAGGCTCTCTTGAGAACAGGCAATAATTATTAATATCTTTACTGTGACCCCTACAAAGAAATACTTTGCAATAATATATTTTACAAAAAGAAAATGGAATTCTAAATTGAACCTAAAATTGCCGGCAATCGAAGATTGACCATTGTTTAAGTCATTGCAGAGCTTTGTGTTTCTCATAATGGCACAACCCGAATGCAAATAATACATGGAAACCCAGCAATACTGGAGTCAACGGAAAAGGTTCCGTTAACAGAACCTTAAAATTATTGTAAGTCGCTTTGGATAAAAGCGTCTGCTAAATGACTGTAATGTAATGTAATGAAAATAGGTGTTTGTCTGAAATTTCTCTCTTTTTTCTTTTCCCCTGCCAGTGCTCCCCTTTTGTCTCGAGCTGGCCGTTTGATGAGAGTTTTTCCCTGACCTTCCGCCGTGGAGAGTGATGACAAGGACGACGTGCGCTGACCTTGACATTCAGCATGCTAAATGGCTTCTTCCACAAGCCAGTCAGCAAACACAGAGACGAGTAGGCAGGGAGACAATCCTCACTGCGGCTGGACGGGGCTCTGTGTGCGTCCCTGTCGGAGCAGGACGGACAGTGACGGATATGTGCTGTAAAAGAGAAGGAGGGATGACTCTCACAGGAGGTTTTAATACTGCCACGGGGGGAGTTTTGATAGGATCTTTAAGTTTATTGCTATGCAGAGGTTATGCACACAGTAATTCCAGGTTCTTTGGACCTTTTGTGTGTTCGGTGCCATGTCCCCCAGACAATGCAGTGATATGGTTTTGTGAAATTAAATCCCCCCCCCCCGTCCCATCCACATGCACTGATTATGTTCTGCATTAGTTTTGAAGTGAATCGATGGAGGTGTTTGTCTCCTGTTCAGGTAATAAAATAACATCATCATCGTAACTCAGGTGGTAAAAAGCTTCACAACACTGAACCTTTCGCAATACTTTGAACGGACATGAAGGAATTACGCAACATTGGTTTTGTGGAAAGAGGTCATCTACCCACAGGAACCCAAATTATTGCCTCTTGCTGTTTGAGGTATGAAAATGTTTTGGTAGTTACTTTTTGTGAGTGCAAATGACATAATATTACCTGTAAAAAGTGATCACAAACAGCATTCTGCAAACATGACCATGACTGGTAGGATTAGATATGTAGTGAACATTATTAACAAATAGTAATATGAAACTAAAATAATGACAAAATATATATATATATAAAAATTAAACATGTACTTCATTACTTGTATATAGTCCTCAGAAACAGGTACATCACTTCAAAGACAAAAGATAGAGACAATTCTTAATATTGGTTGAAACTAGAATCATTTTTACACGCAAAACAGCCTTTCAATCTGACAAGGATCATGATCTGGGAAAGAACCTTCTTCATATGGCTAAGTGTAAGTGTTCATGATTTGTAGAAAATGAAAACACTCGAGGAAAAAAAACACTAGTATGGCCCTTTAATATGCAGTTTTGGGATCGCACATAGAAAACAAACACAACATTTTCACCCAGGAGACCTCTGTCTGTGTCCCATGTAAAGCCAAGTAAAACTTTAGTTTAAGCTTGTTGTGTAATGTTAAGTCATACTACACAACTTTCAAAGTCGTTGATGGCTGTATTATTCACACTCGCTGTCTTGTAATCAGGATTCTTCAATTTGTTTTTTCGTTTTCACACAACATGGATGACTGGCTAGAAATTTACCAATGAGGTCTCCGAACTATGTTTCAGCACGAAAACAAATGCTAGAACTGACACGGGCGTAGCAATGCTAGTTTTGATTCACACTAATAGCCACATATTTCCACATGTCTTGGATGTCATGGTAGGCGAAAGGAATATGCTACCGCTCCGCCAGGTTCCGCCTCGACCCGTGTTTTGCGCTCTCATTGTCTTTAACTCGCTGACCAACTCCCCGTCAGGTCCAGATATCTAGCTTGCTAAAAAAAACTGGAATCCGTCTGCGATGCACCTACCAGCTTCTCGGCTCCGTGCCTTAAGACAGTCTAACCATGGCACTCAAGCTCCCGGACAAATGCAAATTTGACTCGTTGCGTGAACTAGGCCCAATAAAGTCACGTTGTAGTTCCGTTGTTTTGGTCGCTGGGTTATATTTTTGTGCCATTATTTGGATCAGAAAGGTTGACATGCAATCTATCCCATGGTTTGCAGAAACGTACACTGGCAAAAAAAATTGTGCCGACCAGGTTGAATTAAGCGTCTGGTTTCCTCACTTAAACCATATAACTCCTCTTATACTGCTGAACACATTTCAGCACCCGGGGATCAAAACAGAAGTTGCCTCTCAAACAACAAAGCGTGGCATCGTTGATGGTACTGTCCCTTGTCCCCAATGAGAGAAGACGGTGTCGGGCGATCGCGGCGCTGACCTTTCTGCTTGTTTACACACGCAGCTGACAGGACCTGAGGACGGGCCGGAACGAGGGATGAGAGGAGGTGGGAGATGATAGCAAAGAGATGACCTCTCCAAAGTTTACCCGGCAGCCCCGCCCCCACTCCCCCTTGAGAGTCAGCGCCTGGGCCCTTAATGAGGGACCCGGTGGAATTGTTGGGACGTCGCCTCAAAGAGCGCTGGGATGCTGAGAGCGGCCAGGTGAGGTGTTGTGGGGAAGAAGAGTGTGTGTGTGTCTGGCTTTTGTCTCCATTACTGGAGCAGCTTTGGGAAGGTAAAGCACCCAAGGAGAGCAGCCATGGAGGATGTTTGTGAAAGTTATCCTTTCTTAGATGTTTGTTGAGGTTTGTTTTTTGTTTTTATCTCAAGGCCTCCTCTCTCATGCTTTGTGTTCACAGCAGCGAAAACATTCTTTGAAAAATATGTTTTGCAAGCCATACTTTCCTTCTTTTCTACATGCATTAAATCCCTTTAAAGCTCAGATTCTCAACTTTTAGTAACAGGCAGGCATGTGGTTCTGGTTCAGCCCACCTACATTCAGCATAACTACCTTTTCATTGCAGATAACAGTTAGCCATACAGGGAAAATGATGACACTTCTGCCCAGGAGATATGTTCAAAGGAGTTTAGTAAAACTGATGTATACCAGAACTCTTAATCTACTTGCTTCTCTCTGTGGACTGCTCCCTCTGTTTCTACCAGTGTAATGAAGACAAAGACGTCCAATGAAATTGAATGTCTCTATCAGACAACATGCTAGAGAATCACTGAACGCTTTAAATGTCCCAGTCAGGGGTTCCCACATATTTAGAAACATTCCTGACCTATTTCAGGGTCATGTTCCCGTCATGAGAGCCAATCCACACAGCTCCACCAGCCAAAATAAGGGATTATCACCTTGACCGCGCAAACCTCCAACTTTGTGCATTATGATCGCACCATTGTCAGGACTGAGCGCCGTGAAGAGCTCGCTGTGCGCGTGAGAAAAATAATTGACAAGAGAGGGGAAGATAAGTTTCCATAAGATATTAATAACTCACTCTTGCTTGCTGCTTTGTCATTTTTTTTGACACGCCTGCCCGAAACTTGAGATTGGTCTTTAGTCTCAAGTCCACTGTATAAGCCAATCATACTAACCATGATGCATTTGAACGAATCAGTTCCCAATGATTCATGTCGGCATAAAATTAGTTAACTGCAAATAAAAATAAAAAGACGCTTAAAATATTTATGTACTCATTCTGCATTTGGTCTTTAGTTGTAACATGAGCTGCGGGGCAGGGACAATTCAATTCACCTAATTTTCCTTAAATTGAGTACTTTATTTAATGCAGCCATTATTTTACTTGAAATGAGAGAAGACAATAGATTTATTAGAGTATGTATTATTTATAATTCATCCAGTTCAAAATCAGACAATAAATATATTTGAAAATAACGTTTCTCCTGTATGCAAAGATTGATGGGAAAACAATGTAAAGGAACTACAGAGAGGGCAGCAGGTAGTGACAGTTCTTAGGTGAAAAAATGCAAACACTTTCACCGGATTATGGCTTTTCAACAAATGGGATGTGTTCTGAACAGCATCTGTTTTTGAAAGAAAGAGAAAGGCTCTTCATATGTCCTTCAGATGGTAAAGAATGAATTACCACCAACCTCGGCAGGTTTTTGCACAGTGAAAGTAAAGAGGTAAGTGAGAAAAGTAAACTCCAAGATTTCCTTTTGAACAGATTTACACTCATGTATTCGAAATGGGCATGGAGGGTGATCACAGTTAAAAGTGCTGCAGTGTGAAACTCCAGATAAAGAAAGTGATCCCCTCAGTGTGTCAGGAAGGGTTAAACAATTGCTGTAATTTGATGGGTGTTAAGTGTGTGCATGCATGTGTGTGTGTGTGTGTGTGTGTGTGTGTGTGTGTGTGTGTGTGTGTGTGTGTGTGTGTGTGTGTGTGTGTGTGTGTGTGTGTGAGAGAGAGAGAAGAGCCTTGAGCAGCTAAATATGACTCATGGTTTTTATGAGGCTCTCTGTATGCCACTGACAAGTATCTGAAGCCGTGAACCCAGCTGAACTGTACATTTCCTTAATTGCAGCAATCCTTGTTACAGGGTAATTGCAGAGCTCACTCTTTTAACTTTAGCTTGCATGTATCCGTTGGGTCTCTCTCTCTCCACTTCAAATCTCAGTAAAGCAGAGAAGGAAAGAACAGCAAGATAGAGTAAATTATTAAGAGGAGATGAAGGGGTGTGTTTTATCTAAATGGATGTTGGATGATGGTCGTTGTGGGTTGGAGCTGATTGGCAGTGGAGACAGGTGAGAACTTTAGGGACACTTTATATACTGTATGAAGATGGTTCTAAAGATGTTTTTGTGGATTCACCCATGAATGTTCAGCAGAACCTTTTTCGGCAACAAAATTACTTATTAAGTTTTAGGAAAGATCATGGTTTGGGTTAAATAAGCGGGACTGACCATTATTGGTGGATGCATTATTCTAAGACACCAAGTGAAACCAACCACCAGCTGTGGCTCAGAGGTAGAGCGGGTCGTCCTTCAATCAGAGTTCCCAGCTCCTCCAGTCCTTGGGCAAGACAATTCACCCCAAAGTCCCTTTACCATAACCAGTGCGTGAAAAAGTATGTTCATCTTTATGTATGTGAGGTATTGGCTATGAGAACTGTTGGTTTATGAGTATTCATATTCATTGATACTACAAACCTCTATATCCTATAAATGTTATCGTTCACATCAATAGGAAAGTGTGGATATCAGGGGCCGTGCAATGTGTTAATGTGTGTGTGTGTGTGTGTGTGTGTGTGTGTGTGTGTGTGTGTGTGTGTGTGTGTGTGTGTGTGTGTGTGTGTGTGTGTGTGTGTGTGTGTGCGCGCCATCAACGGCAGCATCTGCGTCTTAGAGTGAGACCCATCAGGCTGTGCTCACATGCAATTCAGATGAGCTCCGCAAATCCAGCATGAAATTAAATTTACGACTTGGACCACAACCCACACTCACACACACACACACACACACACACACACACACACACACACACACACACACACACACACACACACACACACACACACACACACACACACACACACTCTCCCCTCTGATGGCTGTCCTGATAACACACAGGCCTGGTTGTGTGTGTGTCTGCGCATGTGTGTTTTTTGCTCTAACACAGCTCACCTTAACACATTCATTCAGTAGCTTTGCAGTAAGCATCAGTATTATTAGCATTGTTGCTATGATTCATATTGGTGTGACCTGTGGCCCCGGACGTGTATTTAGGATTCAGTTCATTGACAAGTTGGATATTACACACAGAAATGTTCCGGTATGAATTGACTGTGTGTGTGTGTGTGTGTGTGTGTGTGTGTGTGTGTGTGTGTAGAGTTGCATGTCATTCACCTCCATATTTCTGCATGTTATGTATATTGCCCCGCCCTGCCCTTCTGAATAATAGAACATTGCCAACAATAACAATAATACTAATGGCTACCAGCATTACACCACAATCATGGCCACATCCATTACAACTGCTACACACACACATACACATACACACACACACACACACACACACACACACACACACACACACTTCAATCAACACAAAGTCTGGCCCAATCATGTCAGCCCTGGCTCTCTACATTTGCATAAAACAATTACCCTGGGCGGACTCGGGGTTCAATGTCGTCTAGACGACATGTTTCACCGTGGTGTCATCAAGCGTGTGTGTGTGTGTGTGTGTGTGTGTGTGTGTGTGTGTGTGTGTGTGTGTGTGTGTGTGTGTGTGTGTGTGTGTGGGAGTAGGGGGGGGACACACTAGGTTGGTTGTAAATTAGCTAGGGTATGGTTGCTCGGGCACTGGCCGCATCGCATCACCCTGAGGCGCACGGGGCTTGGAAGGATTTATTCACATAGATAACACACACACACATATGCAAATGAGTCAGCCTGGACACACACACACATAACGGTGACATGGAGGAGTTAGGGGAGAACCAATATTCATATGAGGGCACAGGGCAGAGAGGAGGCAGGGAAATGGGATTTGTGGCAGTGATGCAGTGATGTGTGTGTTTGTGTGTGTGTGTGTGTGTGTGTGTGTGTGTCTTAGCGCACACACATTCGTAGATCTCTTTTTTCTCTTTTTCTCTCCATCTCCCTCTCTCTACTAAGCTTTCACCACCCCATTATTTTCTGCTACTGAGCCTCTGCGATCAATACACGCAACACACCAGGCATCTGATAGAGAGAGAGAGAGAGAGAGAGAGAGAGAGAGAGAAAGAGACTCCCCCCTCCCCTCTGACCGACCAGAGTCCAAGCAGAAATAAAAGGAAGAGAATGAAGGAGCGGTGATAAACAACAAGACAAGCTTTTGTTTATTTGCTCCTGAACTGCCTTTTGTTTTATGGGGTCACCATTCAAGAGCAATTAGGAGAAGAGAGCACTGTGTGTACAGTACATGTGGATATGTGTGTATCTGTGTGTATTACTGAAAGACACACACACACACACACAAGTACACAGACTGTTCAGAAGGGCTACACTTTATTTTCAAAACAGGTAGCTCTTACAATTCTTTATATAATGCAAGTTTTATTTTCTTATTCTGCCTTATTTGTCCATACAAATCACTTTAATATTAAAACATAATATATTACCATATATAATATATATATATATATATATATATATATATATATATATATATATATATATATATATATATATATGTTGGATTTAAATAGTTTCCTCTCCTGTCATGACTTTTGCCAGGATAATTCCTTCCCTTTCCTGTTCCTTTTTTTCAAGGTACAAAAAAGAAAAAAAGGCCAATATCAATTTTCTAAGTAGTTTTTTTAAATCTGCAAAAAACAAGTGGGGAAAAAGTTACGGTAGGGAACTTGTTTTGTTGTTGTGGTGTTTGTTGTTATAGTTCTCCTTTCGGCCACAGGAGGCCAAAGCGCGGGAAGCATCCATGTTTTTCCTAACAGAAGATAAACACAGATTAAAATACATTTCTGGAAAAAAAAATAGACATAACAGTTATGTAACATGACTTTCCAAAACACAGCATATGGACCTTCCTTTTAGAGCGCATGAAGAATTGATACTAACGAGAAGTTTTTTTGAGAGATCAGATCTCAGCCTCTTGTGGCAGAAAATAGTATTACAACAACAAACGCGTTTTGAAAATCAAGAATAAAAAATAATTTCACCTGTCAAAACAGAGGAAACAGGTTAGTTTTGAAAGGTTTTTTTGAGGTGACTAAAAAGTGTTGTAATACTATTTTTTGTATAGAACAAAAAGGAACTTATTAAATTTTTTTTAAATATATTTAAATTATATCAACGGTTATATCAAAACAAAGGTCACAAAGCTGTTTTACAAACAGAACTATTTTGCATAACATGTCTAACAGGGCATTAACACACAACTACTAAGAATGAAAATAGAAACAACACAAAGCAAACAGCATCAGATTCTGAGAGCCTTTGATAGTCACAATAGTTGAGAAAAGCAGTGTCCATCATCCTTGATTTGTATATTTTATCATAAACACCACAGGTGGTCAACACAGGAGTAATGTGTAAAGTGCTATGCTTTACACTGGGTACCTGATTAATGCATGTATTTCATTATGTTTCTTGCACACATGGTTAGTGTTGAAAGGATGGCTACCTGAAAACATAAATTTAGGTTTACTTACAATATTATTGTTTATATATGTATTGCTTACTCAGTTAAACGTGGCTAAATGTATTATTAATTATGAGTGAGTGTTGAGTTTGTCTTTGGTTGAGTATGGTTAAAGACATGAAGTGGGGTATTAGCATCAATGAGAGGGACACAGGAGCGGGGGGCTGAGGAAGGTTACGACCACCAGGAGATTTAATGTTTCCTTTGTCTCTGCTGCCATTCACATGTTAAACAGCAGATAGGCCCATTAAACTGCTGTCTGTAGACTGCTCATGTGCACAGATTGTTTACTGGTACTCCAGAACCTCCTACTGAACCACTCTTTAAACTAGGTCCTGTTTGATGTGGCTGTCCATCAGTGTTTAGCTTTTTGTGTTTTTTTGTATGTAACCTGGTTGCATACTCCTTTCCCTGTCAGGGACAAGAAAGATACTTCAAACGTTTAGGATAGTAGGATTAGGGTTAGGGTTAAGTCTTAATTCTACATCAAGAACATTAGTTATTTTTAAAAAAAATGGGTGCGTGGCACAACCTAAAATATTTAGATTTTGGCTACAAAATAAAAAAAAGAACTATTAAGATGAATCATTTTGTTTAGGGCCTCCCATTGGTCGAAGTTAAAACTTACCCCATGGGTGGGGTTCATTCAGAGAGAGGGTCAGATGTAACACTTGAACACAATTCTATCTATGAAGGTGGATACTGTCTTTCCATCTATATCATGGATATCTTTGCATGTCTATTCATATATCCATCCATCTGTTGTTTTATTACTGATGGGTGTAGATAGATGGAGTCCACACACACTTCAAAATACGTGTGAATATTCATGAGAGACTCTGTGGAACATTGACTAATTCATTTTTGTTCACTGCGTAGCAACGTAACACATAGTTTCCTATATATGTATATATATACCTTATATATAGTATATATGTGTGTACATATAGGCCTACAGGTCGCTATCCACATCAGAACGGTTCTATCTTTTAGGGAACAAGACGGTTATTAAGATGATATAAAGTTGGATTCTGTGACGTACACATACAGTTCAAATATCAAAAATGAAGTACAATAAAGAAATTCACTTTTCACGCTGAAAACACTCTATGCCACGTATCTTCACAAAAATACGTCCAGATTAAGAGTGAAACCATGTGTCGGTGTAGCGGTAGACTGACCAGGAGCACACCCTGTTTGACCCTGTGTAACTACATAAAGGCCCGTGTTCCATTTAACCTTGTGTTAGAATTAACAACACGCACACCTATAGGGCCGATCACACTGACACTCATTGCTATGAACGCGGTGCATTTTTTCAAGTAGTTTTCAGGCACGCTCAAAGGTTAAAATATTTTCAACTTTTCAGTGCCAAGTACCAAGTGGCACATAGGACATCGTCTGTGTCATACTTGACCGAGGCAGCCAATCAAATCAAGCAAGAGGCGGGTTTTACCACTTGCTGACTCCCAGGATGAGGCCTTTACCCGCCGGTGACCCCACTCCCTCTTCAGTCAATTTCTAAGATACACACACATCTTTTTGTGATGTTGATAATGATGTAACACTTACTGCAAAATGATTCAAATGTAAAAAAAATAAATGAATAGTTTTGCCCTTTTTCTGAAAATAAATATTTACAAGAGCAATGGGAAGCGAGAGTTGGAGGTGGGAAAAGAGGAGGGCGACCAAACAGGGGGGTGGGTGGGGTAATTACCCCTGGCAAAGGGGCTGGCATGCTCTGAATGGAGAGGCAGGAATGACAGCGGAACAGGATGACAAGCCCTTGCCCTTCACACACTCACAATAACAGAGAGGGAGAGAGAGGGCAGGGGAGGGAGGGTGAGGCTGTGACATCCCAGACCCGGACTGGAGGATTAATGATGAATAAAAAAAAGAAAGGAGTCCACACAAAGGGTGACCGGGGGAGAGGAAGATCGAGGGGGAGGCGGAAAGAGAGAGAGAGACAGAGCGAGAGAGAAAGAAAGAAAGAGACAAAAAGAGAGACCCTTTTTTTAAAATCCCACAAGGATGGATGAAGTGGTATTGCAAGTCAGGCCTCCTAGGGGTAGAGATCTATAGTACACACACACACACACACACACACACACACACACACACACACACACACACACACACACACACACACACACACACACACACACACACACACACATTTCAAAAGAGCACAGTGTAAGTGCATGCCAACAAGTAGACACCATGGTGAAAGTTAACGTTCTTATTTCTTCTTCTCTTCTTTCACTTTATCTACTTCTAGTAAATATATAATCCTCCTGAACACACTGATAGAAACAGACTACACACACAAAACACACAAACACATGGCATTGTGAATCAGGGGATGCTTAATCAATGTCAGAATTCAATCAATAGCCCCGGTCCCATGTGACGTGGGGCTCCCTCCCCCTACCACTCGTCCTTTTCTTCTTTTTCTCTCTGTTTCCTGTCATCTACCCTTCCTCTGCCTTCCTTATCGTTTCCTCTCCCCATCCTCCTCTTCATTCAACCTTCCCTATGCCCTAAAGTCACTGCGAAGGTCACGTTCAGTGCTGGTCAATAATCCCCCCCCCCCCCCGAAATGACAGAATTACAGTGTGTGGGGCGGTAAAAAGCAGTATCATGTCAAGGGCTTTACCCAAGGAAAAATAATGGACTATTATAGGCACTCTGAATCATGTTTGTGAGTTTATGCTTTTTTTTCTTTTCAAGCGCTTCAATGATTCTTCATATCATTTCATCCACCCATTGAGAACTCTTTAAATCTGTGCAAAAGAGTTTCTGCTATTGTCTTCTTGACCTCAATAATCAAGGAGGTGTTCGCTGTATTTAAGATGCTTTAGATTCACTGCGTTTGGGCAAAGAAAAAAAGACAACACCACTACTGTTTCGTTAGTTAAAGGGACAGTGTGTTTGATTTGATGGCATCTAACGGTTTGTACCTATTTTCAAGACTGAGGTAATGTGAGTGGTGTAGTGCAAAAGTGCGGTAGCACTGTTGGCCTCGCATCCTTACCACGAGAACACCATGAAGGAGCGATAGAAGTCAGACCGGGGCTGATGTTTTGGTAGTTTCACAAGCGTGTCGAACTACGGTGGCATTCAGTTAACGTAAAACAAAAAAAAGGCTCTCTCTAGAGTTAGTGTTTGTTTTGTCCGTTCTTGGCTAATGTAGAAACATGGCGTTGAAACATGGCGGACACCCTGAAGAGGACTCACTATGTAGATATTAAGAGGCCATTCCAAGCTGAACAAAACACAATGGTTCTAAGTTTAATGTGATTATATACTAATTAAAACGTTGTTATGAATTTTAAATTACATCTCCATCGGTCCTTAAACACATTGTGTGTGACAAGCGCTCCACGTAGAAAAATCAACGAAAACAAAGCTTAAAATTGTCATTTTTTATCAAATCATTTTCGGGAAATTGTGTCATCTAAATTCTCGGCCCAAATTAACCATTTGCTCTAACCAGATCCTATATAAAAAACATTAAATTCTGAGTTCCTCCGCACAACTAGGAAGCCATGGTGGACTCGCCTGAAACCACCAGTCACGTGACAAAAATTCCATGAGACTACGACTGAACTGCAGACTGCTGAATACAGTGCATCAAAGGAACTCAACTTGCATTTTTTTATCTAATCTTTTTTAATGATTTATGGCATTGTAACTGTATTATACAGCACAGAAGACATATTTGAATTATCTCTACTTCTAACCATGGTTGTGCTGTTTCCATAGAGGTACAGGACTTATATATTGCAGTGAAAATCAAGGCTGCAGAGAGAATAATATGTCAGAAACTAAAAAGTCTGCAAAACTGCTCGGGGTTTAGAGTGAAAAGTGTACTCGTTGGAGGCCATATTGAAGATTCCTAGTTCTAAGACTCGCTCCTCGTGACGAAAATACTTTCCTCTTAAAGTTAAGACAAGGTCCTGGTAAGATATTACAAAGCACCTTAGCCCCTAAGAGAGCTTCTAGGGTGAAAAAACTGAGCATTTGAGCAAAGCACCATCGGTTGGTGTTTGCTTTTGGCAGCTCTGACTCTGGATGTTGCTCACTGCCCACATCCTCCCAGCTGCAGCCTGGAGCGGCCTCTCCCAGGCTCAATACGGCTGAATATCTGAGTCTACCAAAACACTGTAAAATCTTCACCGTCAAATGTACACAGTAAAAAATCCTTGCCCTTAACATCCACTGCATTGCGCCCCACAGGTACCAAAGCTAACATTGGCACTCTGTAGTTCTTCCCCATAACATGTCCATCACAGGCGTGCAGAAAAGCCACAGATTTGGCAGCTGCATCCCAGAGACCGTAGGTCTCACAGAAAGTGAGGTGACTGAAGGTCAACTTTACTGACCAACCCCCACTGGGCTAGTTGAGGAAAGGCTGCGTTTGTCCCCGTACACATCGAAAAACCAAGCTGGCGCTTTAAGGTTTATACAGAGTAAACATACTGTTTTGGAAAAGCTGCGTTCTGGGGTTAGAAAAACGCCACTTCAATCTGGACTGAGGGCTGTAACTGAGGGAGAAAAAGACACACTTACAGATCTACCCACCCTATGTGGACATGCTCTGAGTGAACAATTAGAGAACAGCAAAACAAGACAATCAGCTGTTTTTTAAGTTACTATTACAAGTACAAACTGTGACAGTAACAGCTTTGAAAGTTGTATAAAAGCAACGTTTCCTCATGCAACAGTTCATTTGAAAATTTTCTACGTTTTCTTACAAAAGTCCAGAAACCTCTGTCTATTTACACACGTTACATGCATAGTCTTTTGAACATTTTTCCAAATAAACTTCTGACTTCACAGGAAACAAGTTAGTAAGGTTAAAGAAAAAATGTTAGTTAGGTTTAGGCAACAAAACTACTTAGAAAAAGATTTTGGTTCGGGTTAAAATTACTATGGATGTGGTGTTACTTAAGTACTGAAGTTAGGTGACAAATAAATCAACTGTGATGTCCCGTTTCACACAGGGAACGAACTGCAGTTTCCTGGGTGAAATACCTCCTTTTGTTGATGAAAATAGTTATTTACTGCGATGCATTACAGAGTGTGTTTATATGTGTTTGTGTATGTGTGTGTGTGTGTGTGTGTGTGTGTGTGTGTGTGTGTGTGTGTGTGTGTGGGGGGGGGGGGGTTATACCATGTTAAGGGTAAATTGATTGCATTTATATAGAGCACCACTCAAAGCACTGCACACTACATGTCAACATCAACACATTCATACACACATTCATACACTATATTGGGAGCAATATGGGGTTCAGTATCTTGCCCAAGGACACTCGACATGAGGACTGGAGGAGCCACAGCCCCCCTCAATGCTGTGTCTGTGGGTCTCACACTTGCAGTGCAGCTCTGATCCTGCTGGGAAATGTTAGTGCTAAATCTATGCACAAGTGTGTGTGTGTGTGTGTGTGTGTGTGTGTGTGTGTGTGTGTGTGTGTGTGTGTGTGTGTGTGTGTGTGTGTGTGTGTGTGTGTGTGAATTCACCATGCAGTATTGAACATTCATATCGAAGCGATTTGCTGGCAATAAAGTTGCGTTATTAAAAACCCTCATGCTATGTGAGCCTAATGCGATTGTACCATAATCCTTGCTTATGAAGATGTAAATGGTGCTCTGTGGGACTAGTTTACATAGCTGTTATTATTTCGCTGTGTTTGGATGACAGAGAAATAGCCCTTGCTGTCTGTTTGGAATAAATAGCTCCCCCTGTGTTCATAAAAACCCAATTTCCTATGGGCAGTTATGAGGTTATGTCTGTTGGATAGAGTATATAGTATTGTTTTGGAAATTGACCTTTCGCTCACGCTTAAACCACAGCTTCAGTATGACTTGTGATTATTTGGAGTGCTGTTTCTGAAGCATTCTTGTTTCTTTCCAGGGTCAAATTGCAGTCTCTGTTTTAACTGACGTTATTTGGACTGTGTGGGAGGAACTAGAGATACAAGAATATCATATTGGACAAATATGCTGCTTCTTAAGGCAAGAATGGCATCAACATTGTTAATCTAAATGCTGATTGGTGGTTTGGGGATTTTTTGTCTTACATGAGAATTTAAGTCTCACATACATTTGCATTTACAAATCATTTCTAATCACAGTGTGAATGAATGCATTGGATCAGCTGCGCACAACGTTTGTGGGCATCTTTGGTACATTATGAGATCTGGTGTTGGGTTCATTCACAGCTCATTCAGTAGGAAAGACAAAGGGTCAACCCATCAGTAATCTCACAACCCATAGGCTATGGTTCTGACAACAATTTTGCCTCTGAGGGCTACAGTTAATAATTCAGGGGTTCCGGTGTGTGATGACCCGCATGGACTCTTCTTAACTTCACTTCCTGTTTGATATTGTATTCACTTGTCCCATGCTTCACAGGTTGCTTTACTTTCTGCCATTGTTTAGTTTGCCGCGAGTTTTGTTTCCATTAGTTCATCAGACCTCCCAGTACTTATAACCTTAGCTGTTCAGTACACATTTCCCTGATTGTCTCAGTACATTGCGCAAGACTAGCTCTCGAGCAATTGTTCGTTCCCAGTGTTTTACCTCAGCCTGTCTCTGGATATCGATTATAGCCCGTGCTTTGTTTTTCACTATTCTTAGTGAGATATTTTCTATTTTTGGATGTGCCTATTTGAATGGAGCTTTGACTATTGCGCTGACTGCCTGCGTTGTCTTTTTTGACTCAAGTTCTCAGTAAACTTTTGGATTTGATTCTTTTACTTCTCGTTGTTCTCGTGTGATCCTTCCATTTGAGTCCTTTGTGTGACCATCACACCGTGTAGCCAGCAGACATGTGGATACCAGAAGCCAAGGCTTCATATTCCCTGAGCAAAATGGCAACTTGGGACGTGACAATAGAGTTGGAATTAAGAGAAGAAGCTAAGGTCTCCATAAACATATCTGCATGTAAATGTTAACATATTTATGAAAAAAATAATCAATATATATATTTAAAGCTTAGAGGAAAGCAGATAAGATCAGTGATTGCATTTCGGCCAATGCGTTCCAAAGCCTGTGTTTGCTTTTGTAGGTAGGGAGGTAGCTAGGTAGCTAGGTTGCTAGATAGCTAAGTGGGCAGGTAGGTAGCTAGGTAGGTAGTTAAGGAGTTAGCTTGGTATTTAGGTAGGTAGTTAGGTATGTAACTAGGTAGTTAGATAGGTAGTTAGGTGCGTAGGTAGGTAGGTAGGTAGGTTATGTCTTGCCATTGGGTTGCTGCTTTGTTTTTCGCATGAAGTGGATAAGATAAAATAAGATATTTTGAAGCAGTACTGTTATGAAGCTGACCCTCTCTCTCTTTTATTTTTATTTTTATTTTTTTATTTCTTGTTTGCGCTGAAAGCACACAGCAGGTGTTGCAGTGGATCTGTATATTCGGGTTCAACATAGCCACGAGGAACGCTCTCCCCTCCGTCTGGCCTGAGTGACTCACAGCAAAGCCAGGAGATGATCCACACAAGGAACACACAGTCAGCAACACACACACACACACACACACACACACACACACACACACACACACACACACACACACACACACACACACACACACACACACACACACAGAGATACACAACAAACGCAAGTAAAGTATCTGACATACCCCAGAGAAAGAATATATAAACTAATAAATTAGGGAAATCACATTTTGCAGTCATACAAAATTGTGTGTATGCATCAATGTTTGTGTGTTGGTGTGTTTGTGTGTATAATTGTGAGTGTAGGCATCGTGTGCATGGTGACCGTCCTTCCCTTCCATCCATCCCTCTCTTTCTCTCTGGTGTCAGAACAGATTTAGCAATTGGAAGAAGGGAGAGAGAGAGAGAGAGAGAGAGAGAGAGAGAGAGAGAGAGAGAGAGGTCTAGTGAATGTCTTCGTGGGCTCTGTGACCTGTCAGCGTTATGACTAGAGTGTGTGCGTGCATGCATGTTTCAGTATGTGTGACCACATATGCATACGTGCATACGGTACCTGTATGTGTGTGTGCCTGATAGTGAAAACGTGTGTGTGTGTGTGTGTGCGTGTGTGTGTGTGTCTGTGTGTGCATGTGACTAGGCCGCCCTGAAGCAGCAGATTTGATCTTTGCAAAGGCTAACATCTGTCGCCTGTCATTTTAGCAAGATTGATGACAGCTACCAGAATGGAGGGCTGAGGAGGAGGAGGAGGAGGAGGAGGAGGAGGAGGAAGAGGAAGGGGTGAGGCAACGTCTAGGACAGTGGTGGAGGAGGAGGAAGAGGAGGAGGAGACAGTAAGGACTGGTGGAGTTAGAGGGCTGGTGCTAATGGACAGGTCCCAGTGAGGGTCATGAAAGAGATGGCGAGTCAGACAGCCTTCTGCACACTGGAGAGAGATGCATCGAGGTGGGTTGCTGATTCTTTTTGTCTCCTGTCCTTCAATTGATTCTGATCCCACTTGTGTTGACTCTATATGCTGTTGATATTGGGAATTAATTTTATTGAGCTTCATTGGTGTTTATGAACACACATCTAAGCGTTCTTTCTTTGGTGATTTAACTAGAGATTTGTCTTCCAAAAATAAATGTAATTATTATAACTGACCATAGTAAGACAAAAATGCAAAATCAAGACACTTACAACAGTTACAACATTTGAGTGACTGTATATTTTTCATAAATTAAGATGGAATTTATAAAAGGAACTACAACTTTTTGCAACTCCTCTGGTTGCAAAAATAACTCAGATTGTATAGAAGTCTATGAGAAAGCTACTTCTCTCTTGATGTATTCCCTCATTAAACATTGTAAACATGGCACAAAACTGTAAATCAGACCAGTAAACATTAAAAAGAATTCCCAGATATTTTTCTACTTTTTCCCCTCAAAGACTTTATGAATTATCTGTTCCTGTCTGCTATAGCTGCTAAAGAGCTTCAGCACCTTATCTTCCCATTTACTGCAGCCTATAGTCTAAACAAGTTATGTGCACAGTCAGGTTACATTCTGGATTGGTATGCTCCCCACAATAACATACACTTTACTTTACATTGCAATCATCTTTGCTCGATTTTCTTTTCATTTGTCTCTCTCTCAGTGTGTCCGCGGGGACAAGTCCCTGACCGCTGTACACACAGCTGGTTGAAATAAAAAAAAAAGAAGAAAAAAAAGTGAAAACCTAATTAACTCCGGAGTGGAGATATTATCCAAACAGACAGAAAGAGAAGCTGCACTCGTTTAAAGCAGTCAGCGCGGGTCATGCTCTATGAATTATTCAAGCTGGCCGCCGGTTTGCAGAGCGAGTTTTAAGTGGACAATGACCCTGTGCACACTCATTTAGCCTGCGCCTCGGCTAACAAGGCTAAGTATTCACCGACTCTCCACTATCCTCCACTAACAAGCTAATGGAATTTCAATCAAGAGGATGCGCTGAATGGCTTAACACGGTGAGCCTCGTTCTGGCCCTCTATACACACACATATCAATATTCAATTAGATCTGTGGGTTTTTCAGCCTGGCCTTGTTAAGTAAGAAGTTGTGGAAAAGGAAAAGCTTGCAAAGGCCAAAAGGCTAGTTCCAACCAGAGGTCGATAACTTAAATAGAAGTCCGTAGCTCTCTCTGTAATCACAACCTTGGCTCAGACAAAAAAGAAGTGTTTGGAAAAAAATTTAACTCATAATGTAATGTAGAAAAATACAGTTCATACACCGAGCACTAACATGGCAAATGTGCTACAGTCAAGGATTATTAAAAATAATCACCCATTTTAGGACTTGAGAGCTTCATTTCAGTTTCATCTATTAGCATACATCTTTTGGGCTAAAATTTTTTTTATGTGTTAATCAAATTAATGTGGTGTTATATAAGGTGTTTTAAACAGCCATAGTGTAAACGAATCTAGTTCAGTACAGTGAAACGTACTTCTGTTAGTCAGAGCTGCATTTAACACTGCAGAAGTTTTGAGACCAACATTAACAAAAAAACTTGTTGGCTGTGTAACTATTCAAATTGTAAAGGACAGTTCCAGTTTATTACAGCATATTCATTTTATTTCCACATAAGGAAAATTCTCAGTCATTCAAATGACACGATCTCTAGAATTGCTAATTCAAAGGCAAATTACATTCCTTTACAGGCAGTTTCAAAGTGTCAAAATTCATCAATTGAAATTATTGAAATGTTCATTGGAAGTTTATAAAAAGTTTAAAAAAATACATGTAACAAGTGGAAACTGTAGGTCTCCTGTGAATACAATAGTTTATTTTTTGGAAAAGTCACTATTGCATGCAACAAGTGGAAACTGACCTGCTGACACATCCACACCAGAGGGGTAACCCAGAGCGTTATAGTTTGGAAGCGTAGGGCAGCTGACCAAGCGTTTAGTGTTTGAGGAGTCAGAAGTAAGAACGTGTTGAAATGCTCTCACCTTCTGACGTTGGAATTGAGAGGCCTGTAGACAATTTTTGCATCCTGAAAATCCAACAAGCTCGCCCCCGCTGTGTAGCAATTGGCCAGGCGTGTAAGTGAGAAAATATGTGGCAATTAATAAAAAGCTCTTTTCTATCATCTCTCACACACTTACATTTTGCAAAAGCGTTCTCAATGTCTTTAACAAATCTAACGTTGTTGCTTTGACTTAGCATTTCTAGATGAGTTGGCTTATTTACCACCTTTCAAATCTGATGATCTGACCACATGTGCTTTTTGCTCTTATTACTCTGCTGGGTACAATGTTATCATAACGGAAGAAAATGGCCAGAACACCTAGAATACAATCATGTTGTGAATAAATATCCTTTAAACTTAAACAAAGATTGATTAAAGATGAACAATGTGTGAATATTTGTTGTGACCATGCACCGTGCATGGACCCCCAAAAAACCCGCAATTAGCCTGCATTCATTTTCCAACTGTTTGCACCGCCTTAATTTCAGAGTTCATCGAACGTCAAATGAAAAGTCCTTGTAGCATTGCATTGTGGGAGAATGTCAATTCCGTCTCACGTGCCAAGCCAGTTGATGCGTTCAATTGAACATCTGAAAAAAAACGGGAGAGGGACAAAGAGAGAGCGCACTTTCTTCCAATTGGCTATGAGAAACAAAAGCCCACTCAACCTTGTTGATAGAAAATTGCACTTGAGAGCAGAGCTGGCGAGTGCTACAGTAAATACTGATTAATTTGAATTCCTAATGAATAGGCGCAGAGTCTGAGAGAAGGAAATGCATTGAAGGAATGTGGCGTGTATTCTTCACAGAGGTAAGAAAAAAAACAACAAATGGATGAATAAAAAAGGTTGAAGAGGGGAATAATTAATTAGTTTGCCGTGTGCATTCACATTGCGGCGCGCCGACAAAGCTCACGCACACAAAACTCTGAAGAAGGACAAGGTGTGCAACAAAAAGTTAAGCAAGAAATCAAAGTCCAAGGTTTATGAGGTTCGTTTAAAAATGCTCAGTGAGTATCAATGCTCAACCTTTTCCCAAATACTTTTTTCTTTCAAGGATCTGAGCAGAGCAATAACACCTTAAGTGACTAGAAAAAAAGAAGAGTGAAATCTGTAGAGAGGAGGTGTAAAGATGTGTGAAGCTCGGTGTCATTTGAGTTACCGTCTCACGTCTTGGTGTTATTTAGTGGGGACAAACTGTACTGACACGCTTCTTCGGTGGGTCTTTATCATTTCATGTAATGTCACAGAAAAAAACTTGTTTCGTCTTCACGTGGCGGACTTCTCTGTCGCCGCGTTGTGTTTGTATTTTGTTTCTCCATTCGGAGCTGTGAAATGCAGGTGTACAGTTGTCCCCTTTTTGTGTCCAAGAAAGACTTGACATGACATCTTTTTTTTTTTCGCGTTCGAACGGCCTAGACAAAGGGGAAACATGACGCGTGTGCACTGCCTGTCTCCTGGAGAAGAGGGTTGAAAAAAAAAAAAAAAAAAAAAAAACAGGGAAAAAGAGAAAGGGAGAAACGTTATGCAAATGGGTTTTTATAAGTTGAGCCGGGCATGTTGTCGTGACACTGTCTATATTTAAAACAGGTCACCTTAACCCCACCCCCGCTGTCTCAATGACAGACACCGAGCGAGGCTGCACTGACATCTGGATGCTCCGCAATTGCTGTGACACACACACACACACACACATGCATGGACACTGAATATAAAAGGCATTGTCGGACCTGTTTTTGCATATTCAAATGCACTCGATGCACATGCTACACACACACACACACACACACACACACACACACACACACACACACACACACACACACACACACACACACACACACACACACACACACAAGACAAGACAAGGGCTATGATATATGTATATATGTAAAACCGGACAGCCTATTCTCTGCAGACCAGGACCCAATCATTCCGGCGCGCTGAGCAGAGAGAGAGACGACCAGTCAGCCACTCAGAGGCGACGGAGGAGAATACCTGACCCCCTGGTGCAGTCGCTCGTCCCTCCCCTCCGACCCCCGCCCCCATCCCTAGCATTCCCTCACTCCTCCATATTCAACATCAGCGGCATGCATGCGTGCATACGAGGCCCCGTTTTTTATGGGGGCCACATCGTGGCCGTGAAGAATGGCTGCCGCCTATTTACACCCACCCCTCCAGGCCCTCGGGCGGTCCACTTTTTTAAAATGTAGACAAGATGACCGGCACTCCCCTTTGCATCCTTCCATCCCTCGCCCCCAAACCTCAATGATTTTATCACTTCATTTGCCTATTTTTTTCTCCCCCCCTCTCTGCCGCCTTGACCTAGATACCAACAAGGTAGAGTGACACTTCTCCCCTGGCCAGAGTGGAACCTTCTGGTATCTTGCAACCATTACCCCCACCATATTGGCATCTTTCTCTCCCTTTTTCTTTTCCCATCATTCTCTCCCTCTCTTCCCCCTCTCTCTCTCTACTGTCCATAAAATATGCCTCGGCGTTATCTCTCCCCCACGCAGTGGAATAATGAAAGGCAGTGGCATGACAGATTGGACATAGATGAGATTGCCGCTGTGACTATATGCACGGCTCCCCTCGGCCCCGGCTTTGCATCTGAAATGGGAAAAAAAGGGTGGAGGGCATGTGTGTGTGTGTGTGTGTGTGTGTGTGTGTGTGTGTGTGTGGAGGGTGGAGGGGGGTGGGGGGGCGTGGGTGGCTTGAGGGGCAGTGGTGTGGGAGGAGGGGGTGGGGGTAGTGTGTGAGGAGAAGGAGAGGATGGATGGGTCTGTGTGGTTGATGGGTTTTGGGGAAACTGTGTGTGTGTGTGTGTGTGTGTGTGTGTGAACCCATCACGGACAAGAACAGAATCTCAAACTGCCCCTCCAGCTGGATCTTAACAATATTTTTATAGACAGAGACGGTACTTTCCCTCACACTCAGGAGCGTTGCTGTGATGTGGTGTGTATGACCACTCCGAACCGACAGCAGCAGCATGCGTGGTTGGGTTGGGGTTGGGATTACGGCAGATTACAGCCGGCCCGGCTCAGGGGCGTGAGGGGCCGAACATGCTGCCAAGACGGCTGGCTGTGGAGCGGCGGCACGATGCCAGCAGGCAACACGTAGGCACCTGTTACTCCTCCAGCCGGACATCATGCTCTACCACGGTGCCAACAACTGCTGCTACAGCAGGGGGTTAACAGGGGCAGAGAGGGGGAGAGAGAGGGAGGGAGGGAGGGCTGTTCGGCTCTGATGCATATGTATATTACATATTTTGTAAACTAAGTAAATAATTTCAATAAATATACATATATACATATTATTAATACGTATTTAATAAATAAAAAACTGTTATTTACTTATTATTTAAATGATTAATATATTTAATATAAAAGTAAATAAATTAATATGTGAATAAATATGTATTTATTAAAAAAATATATATATATAAAACAGTAATGTTCAATTAGTGTTTGTATGCTAATTTGTTGTATAAAATGTGTGAAAATGTTTTACAGTAAATTCTCAAATAGTGGCTTAAGTTTTTATTTACCTCAACTGTAACTGTGTAATTGGGAACAGGCTTGTATTCAAAACCTGTTGTAAGCACAGTACAGTACGATAACAGGGTCATATCTCACTTTACTCTGCGGTTCCAAGTTATTTTATTTTTTTACAGAAATGCTGTAATTGTTCCCAAACTTAAAGGTAGGGTTGGTGATCTTCTTTAAAGATGTTATTTATATTTTTTGGGAAATTCTCATTAAATCCTGACAGCAATCAATTAATCATTTGCTTTGACAAAAAAAACCCAGAAAAAAAACGGAAAATGGCTTTTTGGCTTTTGCAAGACTGCAATAAGGCCTAATAATTGGTTGGTTGTTTTTGTTCATAATGATAATTTTGGGGGAGGGGCTTTGGAGGGAGGTCTGCAGAGACGGGCCGTCGTTGTTCTACTTTGTAATGCGACATCCTGACACATTCAAAGAAACCTGCTAAAAGGGCAGAATCCAATGAGGCTTTTTAATGTGAAGCATCTTCAGGAAGTGTTCAATGACCTTAAACCTAAAAAAATATTAAATAGGTCTTAATTCCCAATTTCACGGTTTTTAGTTTCATATTGTGTTGTCATGTGATCTCTAAACTTTTAATTTACTGTACACCGTTTACTATTAATGCAGACTTCGTACATTTTTACATGATGTTTTAATACATTGCCAACTGCATTCATTCCATCAGTGCAACATCAGAATCATGACACACTCACTGATCACCTGCTCTGAGTTTCTCTTCTTTTACAGAAGAAATACTATTTTAATTCACAACAGTTGAATCAAATGTTTCATTGTTGTTAAGCTACTGTCAATGAAACTGAACATTTCACATTAAAAGCATTTTAATTGCTCAATGACCGTGAATGTGGCGGTCTTTGTGTTGCATGCACAAGAAGGGTTTATTGATCTAAGCTTAAAGGAATACTTCGTCCCAAAAATGACCATTTATTTCCCCCTGTGTTACCTTGTGTATTCTAAAGAAAACTTTATTTTTCTCTCACGCCTCCGCAGTGAAAGAAGAATAAAAAAACAGAGAAAAATCTTGAAGTTCACGGAGGCCACGTTTAACAACAGCATAACTAAATCAAAAGTTCCCTTATCAATCTCTCACACAAAACTTATAGTTCAACCCAAGTCATATTTATCAAGTTGCACTTCAGGTCATGTGTTTAGGTATAAGTAAGCATACCGTTCAATAAATGAAAAATGCAAAGATGCACACTGATCTGCTCCGCATTTACATCATTGTAACAAAAGCTTATCCGGCACCAAAAAAACAAACAACCTTCTTGTAACATAGTAATGGAGAGTTACATCGTTTAAAAACAGTTATTACATAACAGTTTTGGAAATTATAATTGCTTACACTACTTGTTACTGGCGTAATAACATAATAACATCCACGATGCAAGACTAAAAAAGTTTACTTCAAGAATTTGAGGTTACACAGGCTGAGAAGTATTCCTTTAATTTCCAACATAAAATTGAAGTGATTGAAATTATGTTGGGAAATTTTTTTTTGTTCTAATGATTGAATACATAACTAATGTATTAGTTGAACAATCAATAGATTAATTGATAAATTGATAATCAAAACAATACTTATTGTTATTTATTATATTTATTATATGTTTGGTCTGTGATTCTGCAGAAACTGTGACTTTGTCTCAATTTAAAAATGTCGGTGTTTACAGTTATCATCTTATGACCAAAAAAATACAAGATACAAAAAGAACAAAGTGTATCCCTTTAAAGACACAGAGCTAGAAGAAGGCGGGAGGAGGGGGGGAGTTAAACACGGTGTTTTTTGGCACCGAGGCCTGAGCCGTGTTGTGGCTAAGCTGAGAATGAAGCTGACATGACCCAGAGTGAAGCAGGTAAACAGGCCCAACCTGCTTCGCCTGGGGTGACCATCTGGCCCTGTCTCATGGCGAAACCAGCCTGCAGGATGCACACACACACACACACACACACACACACACACACACACCACACACACACACACACACACACACACACACACACACCCCGGTGTACCTGGTGTCCCCCTTCCCTTTTTTGTTTTTGTCTCTCAGAAGCTGACACGCTTTGGCTGCGAGCGACGGGCGGCATCAGGTAGGGGAACGAGCAAAACAGGTATACACACACACACACACACACACACACACACACACACACACACACACACGGGTATCCACACAGACAACATATGGTGATCGGGCACACTGTTGTAGTCCTTAAGTGGTGCTAACTTGACCCGAGGCAAGAATGACAGAGAGAGAGCGAGGGAGGGGGGAGGAAGAGGCACAGGAGGGGAGGGAGTTGGTTCAAAATTGTTGCAAATTATTGATGCACCGTCACAGACACCTGCTGGCACGACGCAACTCTCTATCGCTGTCTGTCCCTCACACACACACACACACACACACACACACACACACACACACACACACACACACACACACACACACACACACACACACACAGCACAGACATGCAAACACATTTCAGCCACTAACTTTAGTTTATTCCTAAAAAGCCTTCACACTGTCAAGTTTTGATTTAAAACAACCTATCATCCTTGCGAGTCTCCTGCAAAAAAACAAAACGTAATTAAAATGTATTCCGCTGCCATCAGCTACTTGTTCATTATGCAGAAACAAAGGGAAAGAGCTCTTTGAATGAGAGCAGAAGAAAGGGCTTTTTTCTACTGTTATGTCTTGGCCTTTGCCAGGGACGACGCGTATTGTGGTGTTTCACACATAAAATATTCACAACAATGACGGGAGCAAAGGTCTAGGAACGGGGGGGGGGTGGAGGGAGGGAGGAAAAAAAAGTTAATGAATATGAGTAATCAAATTCGCTATCTCCTCCTTGTTTTATTGAAAATCCTTTTTTTCCTTTTTTTCCCAAGTTAATTAGAGCCTATTACTATTCTAATTGGCTGAGTCTTACACGTCCAGTTCAGTAGCGTCATTATGGAGCTATTAAAGAAGAGCCAGCGAGATGGAGGAACAGAGAAAGCATAATCAACCAATCAATTAGGATCTTTGAGGAAAATGAGCTTTGCTACATTATCACGTTTGATCTTATGTCCTTGGTTTGGCTGCCGCGTGTGTAATTTTTTCCTTCTTTTTCTTCGTTAAGTGGATCCATCAGCCAAATGTCTAAATTCTTTCATAGCCTCTGCTGTGATTAGAAGGGGGGGGCTGCTATATTTCTTTATTTCATGAATCACTGACACAAGGGGTATATGCAAGTCAGCGGTTACCTTGTTTTTCTCAATATTTTTTGTGCCACGAGGACATAAGGAAATAGATTAAGTGTCACAGAAAGCCAAGAAAATCATTTACAATCATCATTTAGTGAATTCAAAGCTCGGCGAATGTACATTTGCATTCCAGCCGTTGGATCACCTTTTCATTTTACGAGCTCACAGGCTTTAGTTGTATTAATACAACCATCATTTGAATCAATTTTCTTTAAACTCTGTTTCAGTCGATATGAATGAAAATTGACAGCTGTCCGAATAGAGTTATTTAGCTCTGTTCATTTAAGTTATTTAGCTATGGCAACCCACTCATACTACTGTAGAGTGTGCTGGGGTGCTAATTAGCAGATTTACATATAATCCAACCAAGAGATAGCGATAGAGTAGGAGGACATGACCGGAAAGGAGTGAGGAATATAACTGAAACATGTAGAGGAACCCCATTAAGGCCAGTGTTACGATGTTCAAATTCACCTTTACTTTTTATTGGAGAGTTTTCCCAACTCTAAATGTTAAATCTTTGTTTCCAAAGTTTTCATGCAGTTTGAGGCTATCCTCTTTTGAACATGACTTTTGTAAAGTTTGACTAACAGCATTTTCATAAAGAGACAGTTTAGCAGCTCTAGTATTAAAACTGGCAGCAGGAAGTGGACGAATTGGATGCATGTGAATTGATTATAATATTAAATTTGTTTTCCTATGGTAAGAATCTCTGGGGTAAAACAATAGGCGTTGCCAGGAGATTTGATTCTCCGACCGAAAAGGGTGCCCCGTTCTGTTATGGTTTGGCCTTTGCCAGACAGGGTCGGGTCCGCGTCATTGCTGAATTAAAAACCATAACCCAGTCCCGATTCATTAATGAGGAGAAGTGTCCAGCGTGATCTAGTAGAGAGAACTCATATGTTTTGTTATTAGCTATTTTTTTATTATCATTTTAATTTGAAAAGGTTTTTTTTTGTGCTTTTTGTTAACTGGCCCCTTTTTCTTTTCAATGAGCAGGGATGCTTTTTGCTATAATCAATCTTATATTTGTTTACTATATTTTACCATTATCACTTGATTTTATTTATTTTATTTATTTTATTTATTTTATTTTATTTTTATTTTTTATTTATTTTATTTATTTTATTTATTTTATTTATTTTATTTATTTTATTTATTTTATTTATTTTATTTGTTTATTTGATTGTCACTTGTTATTTCATTTTGTTTCTTATGCACTGTCTTGCTGGCTGGTCTGTCAAAGCACTTTGTAAACCTTGTTTTTAAAAGGTGCTATATAAATAAAGTTATTATTATTATTATAATTTAGTGCATTTTTTAAGTGAAATTCTGCATTGTGCAAATCTGATTGTTTTTGCTTTCCTTGAGTACTTATATTTCATTCAATTTAGGGGAATATTATACTTATTATACTTTTATACTGTTTTACTCCACCAACTTTATTTGACATCTTTAGTTAGTTTCTTTGATGATTTAGTTTTTTGTTGTTAGATATATGCTATAGCAGCTTTTAAAATATGGCACATTGCTTCAGAATGTGCTCCATCCTGACTAGGTGCAACATATAAATGCTGCTTACATGTTAAAACGTTGGTGATAATGAAATAACAATACACTAGTAATTTAACAGTGTGATGGGAGGCATTGCTCATAAAGAGTACTTGACATTTTGAAAGCAGGACTTTTAAACACTTGTAAGGCCCTTTTACATGTCACAATGGAAAAAAAAGATAATGTAAGTAGTAAAACCAACGATGGCTGAATTCCATTTAGCTGCTTCAGTTCCAGGAAATGGCAGGGGAGTCCACTTCGGCAAGTCCTCTTATTGTCTCTCATACCAGCTTCTGTATGAAGACAAAGTGGAGCCTGGACTGAGGACAGAGAGGATATTATATGGTGAAGGTGATGAATTATTAGATGTAGGTCACCAAAGTATCAGATTAGAAGGAGTCGATGCTCCACTTGATATTTGCTCTCCTTTATAATGATAAACGAAGGTCAAATTTGAACTTAATCTGCAGCTTTTCATACACATTTGGATCAGATTGAGACGGGGGGAGATAGAATTTAAACACAGAGAACGGGGGGGGGGGATCATAATGATTTAAGCAATACATTTTCATTCTGCCGAAATTACGGCGGACCCGAGCGCCAAGCGTGCAGCTACCGAATCTGTAATTATCCCCTGGATTCAATAAAAGCGAGGATGAACAAAGAGCGAGGAAAAACAGTTCAGTAAAGCGGTTTTGTGAATCGCCACTACACTGGTACGGGATAACACCAGAGATAATAGCTTCTTCTTCTTCTTTCTTTTCTTTTTTTTTCTCTCCTACCTGAAGAGCAACTTCACAGGGGTGCCACAGTGTTCGGAGGCAGGATCGATAACACTATCAAAGGGCAGAATCTCAACCTTAATGAAAGGAAAGAAAATACTGCAGGCTACAGGCGCTGAATAGACCACTAGAGATCTATGTGCATCAACACGCCTGAGTCTAAATATGAAATCAATTCATTACGCCCTTTATTTCTTTCTCCAACGCTGTCCGGCGCAGAGATAAACAAATTTACCTGCTGCCTCCTTTTTATTTTCCCACTTCTTTCATTCTTTTCTCTTTCTCTCTCTCTCCCAATTAATGGGGAGACAAGCAGTGGACACTTTCCCCACGACGGAAGCGGCATAAATAGATTAAATTGCAGAGGAGATCATAATTTATCATTTCTTTATTAAAAAGTAATGCGGGCGAATTAACTTTGAATTAAATTCTATTTGCATGGCATTACTGGAATCATCTGTGTAAATGGCTTAAAATCCCAAATGGGACATTGTTCCCTCCAACAGTATAATTGTAGAGAAAGAACTTTCATCCAGGAAATGATAAGAAACCAAGGAATTAATCTGAAACTATTGGAACATACAGCGGGAAGGGACTTTAATCACTTCACAAAAAAGAAAAAGAATCATTTTTTTCAAGAATGTTGTGGAGTTCTGTCTTATACAAAAACGGCTGACCACACATACACAAATTTTTGGATGAATATAATGGAAAAACAAATCAGCAGAACAGCGCATTGTGGCACCTTATGACGTTATGTCTGCCAAACAATATGTCATTATTAAAACATTCATGACGACCCCACACATTCGCTGCTTTTGGTTGAAAACTGCCTTTAAGTTTTGGTTTTGAGTATTTGGTTTGAGATCATGATTTGGGTTAAAATAAATGTGTTTGTTGAGTACCTGAGCAAGGGAGGTAAGGTACTTTGTATATGATGTACGTAAAGTAAGTTAAGAATGTTAAGTAAGTACGTGTTGTATGTTAGTTTAGCAAGTAAGCTTAGTACATTCGTACAAGTTGTAAGTTTAGTTCGTTAAAAATGTTATGTACGTGAAAAAACTTTGTTAGTGATATAAGTTAAGTAAGTGAAGTATGCTTATATGGGCTTTCTGTTAAGTAAGTAAAGTACGTTTGTACGTGATGTAAGCTAAGTAAGTTAAAAATGTAACATACGTGATAAAACACAAGTACCTTATTACGTGAAATTACTTCAGTAAACTTTTACGTGATGTCAGTAATGTAAGGTAAATAAGTTACGTGGGTGATGAAAGCTAATTACGTTATGTAAATTAAGTAGTTATGCATGTGATGTAGTAAGTATTAAGTAATTTATGTTAATAGATGTTAGTTAAGTAAGTGAAGTGCATTCGTATGTGATGTGTTAAGTATCTATGTAAGTAGGTTTGTACTGATGGGTAAGTTAAATAAGCTAATTACTTTACTTACAAGACGTGAACTAAGCAAGGTATAAAATTAACTTACGTACATATGTTAAAATAAGTACACGTTTTTTCTTTCTCACACAGTCTCCTAGGTCCTGTGAATGTCCTGTGTTTGTTAGACACATACATCACTGGACTTCCTCCTTTACTCCGTCACATTTACTACAGCCACTAAAGGCAGCACTGCACGTGCAAAACTGCGCTAATGGGTTATGTGGACCCTAACACTAACTCTGGGCCACTGACCAAGCTGCCATGTTGGACGAGTGTAAATAAAGTCGTGGCTTGTTTCCTGCCCAAACAAGCCACAAGAGGGGTGGAAGAGGTATGCAGATCCTTTATTTAAGTAGTAAGACTGCAACAAAAAATACCCCACTACAAGTAGAAGCTGCCTAACCTGCATTTAAAATACTTAAAGGCAAAAGTATTTTCAATTTTCATTGCCTGTAAAATGTAAAAAATATCCAATTTGCAGTAAAGTATCCCCTGCTAGTGTTATGATGATGGATGTTAACTGATGCATCAATGGGTATACAGCATTTTACTGTTACAGTTGGATAAGGTGGCACTCACGACTTAATATACTGTTGAGTACCATCATTTTGTATATAACAATGCATATTTCTAACAGGCTCATCAAATGTTTTTTTTATGTACAATTGTATCACGCAAAAGTGACCGTTAACCCCACCTGTCAAATAAATGTAGCGGAGGACAAGGTTCAATATTTAATTTTGAAATGTAAAAGGAGAAATCAAAATAACATGGTAATAATAAATTATCATGGCCACATTATAAAGTTGATTTAGGGGTTTTAAAATGGTTTTATACAGACAAGCGTCGTAGAATTTGGTCCAATCAACAAAAGACAAAACAAGTGAATCCCCAGCTCTGCATTTACTTGGCTGTCCGTCCCTTACATGATATTCATAAAATGGCTGCTCAGCTTCAATAACTTTATTTCTTTATCTTTTTATAGCGCAGTCTAATGATATGGTTGAAAAGAAGGAGAGGAAAATAGAAAGAGGCAGACATTGATGAGCATTTTGATTGGCACATGACTCATGGGACGTACCAAATAAGGGGAAGACCCAGGGGACTGGAGGAGATCTGATTAGCTTGGCATGGTGAAAATGGAGTGTACCACGACTAATTCAAGACAGAGCAATGAGAGATTGAAAAATCACCCAAGCCTCATACTCCTCATTGCAGTTTTTTTTTTATTGAAATTCAATACAAACGTCTGCTTGCCTCTCAGCCTCTCTTTGTTTTTACAGTGGACACTCTCACACACACATAAGTTAGTTCACACATCTGCTATTGCAACACACACACATGCACACTCGCACGCTTAAACACAGGCGCACACTGAGGGCTCGTTTTTCTCCGAGTGGAGTGTGTTTTCAGTTCAATCATCACTCTTTGATACTGAGCCATTTTTGCACACGCTCTAGGGTGTGAAGATGTGGAGGAAGAGTGGGGAAATACACACACACACACACACATGAATTCCTACAAACACACACGCACCCTCCAACGTGCATCCACTGATTGTGATTGGCCTGGATGGTTTGGGTGTTAAGGCGGTGGCGCAATAGTCTCTAGCACAGTGTCAGAGCCGAGGCCAGCCGCGGTAACTACTGATATGGCTGGCACAGACAGGGGCGCCCCCGAGGCCACGGCAAGCTTCAGCTTCAGTTAAGAGCAACCTAAACTGGCCGGAGAACAGCTGACGTACAATGAGGGAATAGGTTCAGGACAGTCTGCTTGCTGGTTTCAACCGATGACTGAAGAAGTGATGTGGTGTGACGAGGTGTTTAAGTTTTGTATTCATTTGAACCATTCATTTGAACGTCTCTTACTCTGAAATGCTGCCATCGTGGTGAAGGTTGTTGTGTACAGTAATGGCACTGTGTTCTAAACTGAATGTCCACTTACTCGCTTGTTCTGGAGCTTTTGACCGTATCACATGGTTTTCTTCGGCATGTTGTTTTCTTATATTTTAAGCCACAAAGAGGTCTTTAAATTAGGGATGGATTAAAAAACGTGGTTTTCATCCAATACCAAGTAATAAAGGGCAAGAATTGCCGATATCCACACCGATTTTAATACCTTATATCATTTTTAGCATTTTAGGACTATGTACTTTCATGTTGCTTTCCAATTTGAATCACTAAATCACAATCATTTTAGAACAGAGAATACTTCTTAAAGACAAAAAACAAAGATCATGTGTTTAAATTATTGAAAAATTGAATGTGCACTCAAGAAAATAATATAATTATTTTTTACGCAACGATTTAAAACATTTATCTGTTGACTACAATGAAAGACAACTTTACAACTTTTTTTGTGCAAATAAACGCGCAAACTGTCGTCAACCGTCATTCCTAGCTGTGAAATAGCTACAGACGTAGCGTCATATGACTTACATAAGTTATGCTTACTAAGTATTTCAAATATTTTCCTAAACCTAACCAAGTAGGTTTGTTGCCTGTGAAAGTTCATATTGAACGAGCGATAATTTATTCTTTTTAGAAAATCCCCTAAAAACGAACCGTTGTAAAAGTATACTTTGGTTCATGCTGGTGGCATCAGGTGACAAAATGTTAGTAAGTAAAATGAAAAAATGTTCTAACAAGAAACGAACACTGGTCTGCTGAGTACAAGTTCTGTCTTTGATGAGCACGTCCACCACCCTCCCTCCCAGCCTTAGGAGAGTATTTGTGGTATGTCCGTTGCACTGAGCATCTGATGATGACACGGATTGATTTACATTGGAATTAGTTGAAAGGCCAGTGCTTCTCACACAGATGCTAAAGGGTGTCTCTTGGTATCAGACGCTGATGGGCACTGACCAGGAGTCTGTATTAAAGTCCCTCAGAGTGTGACCAGGCTGCAGTATGACATTCAGTTGTGATTTTTCTCCTGATTAGCATGCCAGAAGTTTAGTGCCAGGAATTATATTTATTTCCTATTGGTGTACATTGTCTCTTCATGCCAAGCATATGCTGTCAACTTGTGTATCTTTAGTATGTCTTATTTTGCAGCATTTATTTCTCAATGTGATGTAAGTGTTGTCAAAGTGGTTACGATCCTTTCAGAAGACCCTCTTTAATCTTCACACTCACTATGATTACATATATAGAAAAATACAAGAATAGAGAGTTGTGGTTTTCTAGGCCTAGTGGTTAGGATGCATACCAAAAATACAGAAAAATCACAACAATCCTGAAATACTTTTTTTTGGTCATGTCTTTGTGACAGATCCTGTCCTGGTTTTGGGAACATCCACTGGGGACTGACAACTTCCCCAGCTGACTGGAAGTTTTCACAAAGAGAGCCCATGAGTATTCACGCCTTTTGGAGACTGTGAGACAATATTATTCATGTGCACTCCCACAGACATGGACACATGCACACTTGCACACTCACACAGAGGATAGAGGCCTTTACCACAGTCCACCTCTCTCTTTAGACCCCGTAATGCCTCTGTCCCACCGAAATAAACATTTATTATTTATCTCTTTCCATGGAGAAAGTTTTTTTCATTTTATTAACTCTGTGTACTGTCTCCCTTTTTGTTCCTCTTTTTTTCATCACACGCCTTTTTGCACCCGCTCCCTTACTCACTTCTTCTTATCCCCATCTGTTCTTGAATACTGACACATACTGTATATATATATATATATATATATATATATATATATATATATTTATATTTATACTCACAAAGGCATATGGACATGTGAATGCAAAATCACACACTCTCTCTCTCTCTCACACACATACACACACCTTCCCCTAGTGTCTTGTCCTCCCTCTCTTCTTGCCTTTCCCTTTCATTCCCCTCTCTCTGCATTTGCTTGGAAAATGTTTGAACTCTTCGGCTCGCTAAGATGTTGCTGAAACAGAATATGAATTAGTCCCTCTCTCCCCCCCCCGCTCCATCAGTCCCAATGCTTCTGCTGCTTATGCCTAAGACACTCTACCCCAACCCCCCCAACAACCACCAACCCCTCCCCATGCATAAATAATAAAACAATACAAAAGGAGGAGAGGCCCGCTGTCGAGGCACCACATGAAAGAGAGCGCTGAACTCCAAGCCGGAATGACAGGATTCAAAACTTCCTCAGAGAGTGTGAGCGGGGTGTGGTGGGGAGGTGGGGGGGCAACGAAATGGAGCGAGTGTACGTGTTTGTGTATGTAGAGTGAGTTTGCTTGCTGCTCGCTCCGCACTGCCCCTCTATGTAAATCTCTATAATGTCATTTTTGTTGGATCGTAGTGTCCTTCATATGCATTACTTCCAAGGATTGATTGATAATCATCAGCCCTTTTTTCATCATGGAAACAGTTTACTAGCAAAGTGGCATTTATTTATTGCAATAGATTGTGACCCAATATTGTCAGTATATGCGTTATGATAATGCGGCAACCTCTGATTCTGTTGGGTGAAGCCAATGTGGGAGCCAATGCGAGGGGCCACTCCTCCGTTTACAAAAATAAGTCTAAATGTATAGAAGTCTATGAGAAAATGACTCTACTTCTCACTAGATTTATTCGCTCACTAAACATTGTAAACATGAGTGTATGGTCTCAATCTCTAGTTTCAAGTCTTCTTCAATACAGCATGATGTTCATTTAGTAAATTATGGTCCATTTAGAGCCAAATAGACCATGGAGCATTATCGGTACCTGGTGATTGACAGGTCACTACCCTACTAGAGCCGTATGCATTCCAAATATTGTCACTTCTGTTGACTTGATGCCAAAAAGTCAAGACGGTGTCTGCCAAATCCCCGAACTCAAGGCTTCAAAACACAGTCCGCAGACCAACGGGCGATGTCAAGATGACTATATCCACTCCTTATATACAGTCTATGGCTTTGATCCAGCCGTATACAGTTGTAGCCGTGACCATTGACATCACCATCTCCTTCTATTGGTGATGGACCTCCCATAACAACAATAACAAGCATAAAAAACAAATATGTTCACCCACTATGTTAATTGAGTTTAAAGCTAGGGTGGGTTAGTACTTACAATGGCCACGTTCTTTGTTTACATTCCTTATGATGATTTTGGGGGAGTGGCTTTAGGTGGAGGCCTGAAGGGACGGGCTGACGTAGTGACCAACATAAGCGAGTGCTGCCAGCTACTTTCATTGAAAAAGAGTAGATAGCACTGGGCTGGTATTTTTTGGTTGGATCAAGTAAAAAATAAACCAACCTTATAGCTTTATGGTGCCATATGTGTGTGTTGATTTTGCACTTCCTGCAGGAATACATGTGGCTGATCCACAGAGCTATCAGTTCATAAAAAACTGATTATTGTGCTTCACTTGTCATTTAAGTTTTGGAAGGTGTTTATAGGACATTGTGAGGCATCGTGAGCAGAACAGACGGACAGACACCAAATTGTACCCTATGTCTATGATGATTGCACATAATTGATAGTTTATATGTTTTGGAAATGAATGTTAAATTTAAAAGAAAATCAGTCATATCAGTAAAGAACTACGGGTTTGTCAGTCAGATCTCACCACGTAGCCACTTGAATGGAAGGGATATGTAATGGAGAACCCACTAAAGAGAGACCTGGATCACACCAGAAAACACCACCACACCCGCAGCTCTCTCAGATGTGTACTCCTTCTCTCACACTCCCAGAGCTGCGAGGCGAGGTGGTGGCACTGGCCTGCTAATTTCCCCAAAATGGAAATACTCTCTTGTCTCTGTTCCACAGTTCTCCCCTTCCTCTTTTGAATTTCATGCTGTTACTGTCACTTATCCAGTCAAGCTCACCATTGCTGTTGTGTATCGCCCACCAGGCCCTCTTGGTGAGTTCCTGGAGGAGCTTGACACACTAGTCTCGCACTTCCATGACGATGGCTCCGCGCTCATCATGCTCGGCGACTTCAACATCCAGACTGATAAGTTAGAACCACTGCTTTCCTTCCTCTCCTCCTTTGACCTCTATCGCTCTTCCTCTCCTCCTACCCACAAGGCCGGCAACCAGCTGGATCTTATCTTCACTAGACACTGTTCTACTGCTAACCTCTCTGTCACTCCCCTCCAGCTCTCGGACCACTACTTCATGTCCTACTCCCTCTCCTCTCCCCCCTTACTTCCTCCACCTACCCACATGGTTTCTACCCGTAGTCACCTCCGCTCCCTCTCCCCCGCTGATCTTTCCTCTTCCGTTACCTCTGCCCTCCCTGACCCTGAATCCTTCTCTCTCCTATCCCCCGATACTGCTACTGATCTTCTCCTCTCCACCCTTTCCTCCTCTTTGGACAACCTCTGTCCCTTCACCTCCAGGCCTGCACGGCCAACTCCTCCTGCCCCATGGCTGTCGGACTCAGTGCGTACTGATAGACGGAGCCTAAGAGCGGCTGAGCGTAAATGGAGAACAGGCAAACTCCCGGAGGACCTTCTTAACTTCCAATCTCTCCTTTCCACTTTTTCCTCCTCTCTAGCTACTGCTAAAGCGGCTTTTTTCCGCTCTAAAATCCTAACCTCTGCTTCCAATCCTAAAAAACTCTTTGAAACTTTCTCTTCACTCCTCCAACCCCCACCCCCTCCTCCTACTTCCTCCCTTCTCCCTGATGATTTCGCCAACTTCTTTGACAAGAAGGTAAACGATATCAGATCCTCCTTCTCTCAGCCCCCTCTCCCTGTCCACCCTCTCCCTCTCTACCCTCTCCAGCTCTTCCCCCTCAGCTCCCCCTTCCCTCTCCACACCCCATCTTACCCTATTTTGCTCCCCTCTCCCCTAACGAGGTCCTCGACCTTGTTACATCTAACCGCCCCACCACGTGCTCCCTTGACCCGATCCCCTCCCCTCTTCTTCAGTCTATTGCCACTGAACTCCTTCCTTTCCTCACCCACCTCATCAACACATCTCTCGTCTCGGGATGCTTTCCCTCGGCCTTCAAGACTGCCAGAGTCACCCCCTTCTGAAAAAACCATCACTTGACCCCTCTGATGTCAAGAACTTCAGACCGGTTTCTCTTCTACCCTTTCTATCCAAAACACTTGAACGCGCTGTCTCTAAACAACTGTCTTCCTACCTCCACCAGAACAACCTCTTGGACCCCCATCAGTCCGGGTTCAAGGTGGGTCACTCGTCAGAGACGGCCCTCCTTGCGGTGACAGAGTCGCTTCACGCTGCGAGAGCGAACTCTCTCTCCTCTGTCCTGATTCTCCTGGACCTGTCAGCGGCGTTTGACACGGTGAACCACCAGATCCTCCTCTCCACCCTCGAGGGGATGGGCGTCTCAGGCTCTGCACTCTCCCTGCTTGCATCCTACCTGACAGGCTGATCCTACCAGGTGACATGGAGGGGGCCGTGTCGGAACCACGCATGCTGACTACGGGGGTCCCACAAGGTTCAGTTCTGGGCCCCCTTCTCTTCTCGCTCTACACAACATCTCTGGGTTCTGTTATTCGCTCGCATGACTTCTCTTACCATTGTTATGCCGATGACACCCAGCTGGTCTTGTCATTTCCTCCCGGTGACACCCAAGTGGAGGCACGCATTGCTGCGTGCTTGGCTGACATCTCGAAGTGGATGGCGACACACCACCTGAAGCTCAACCTGGACAAAACCGAGCTACTGTTCCTCCCGGGGAAGGGCTGCCCGCACCGAGACCTGTCCATCACCATTGATGATGCCGTGGTGACGCCAACTCGGACTGTGAGGAATCTGGGTGTGACCCTGGACGACCAACTGTCGTTCTCAGCAAACATTGCATCGGTCACACGCTCCTGCAGATTCCTCCTCTACAACATCAGGAGGATTCGCCCCTTCCTCACTGACGAGACGGCGCAGGTGCTCATCCAGGCTCTGGTCATCTCCCGCCTGGACTACTGCAACTCACTACTTGCCGGAGCCCCGGCGTCGGCCATCAGACCCCTGGAGCTTGTCCAGAAAGCTGCAGCACGTCTGGTGTTCAATCACCCCAAGTTCTCTCACACAACTTCCCTTCTCCGTTCTCTACACTGGCTCCCTGTAAGAGCTCGCATCCAGTTTAAGACTCTGGTGCTAGCCTACAGGGCAGTGAAAGGAACAGCTCCTTCCTATCTCCAGGCCTTGGTCAAGCCCTACACCCCCGCCCGACCACTTCGCTCTGCTGCCTCGGGGCGATTGGTTGCCCCGTCGCTCAGAGGTCCCTGCGGCCGATCCACCCGGTCACAGCTTTTTTCTGTCCTGGCCCCTCAGTGGTGGAATGAACTCCCCACCGACGTCAGGACAGCAGAGTCGCTGCCCATCTTTAGGCGCAGGCTGAAAACTCAAGAAGTACTACCCTGAGCCTTCCTCGTAGCATTGCATTCGTATTAGTTGTTGCACTTACTGTATTCGTATCAGTTCGCTGCACTTATTGAATTCGTATTTGTTTACTGCACTTATCCTATTCGTAGTAGTTTGTAGCACTTATTATATTCGTATTAGTCTGTTGCAATTATTGTTTTCGTAGTAATTTGCCTCTGCACTATACTTTTGCTCTGGCTTATGCTTTAGGATGCTTGTTTAAGAAAGGAGATGCAC